>NC_056741.1:2152834-2190334 GCF_019279795.1 Protopterus annectens
GTAGCTTATTGCATTTTTAGCTCTCAGTAATGGAGAGTCTGTTTTTATTATCTGTGAAGAGATTCCATTTTGTCAAATATATCATTTTGGAACTTCTAGCTGAAGACAACTACTAATATTTCTTTCTATGTTTATGCATATCTTTAAAGTGCTTCTATTAAAGGTCTTCAGGATACACTACCAGCATGTTTTCATGCTATAATACTGCAGATGTATTTATTTTGAATTTGTTAACAGGAGTAGAACATCCTAGTGGACCTACTTCAATCTCAGTCCTTGATGAGTAACGGACACTTAAAATTTTAGAGGTGGAAACATCATAAATGTCAAAGCAGAAGTTTACACTGCATGCTTTATGTATTTATTTATTTATTTTTAATATTTCAAAGTTTTTCACATATTTCTCCAAAGAAAACTAGATATCATGCTCTACTTATCTCCCTGAATGGATCCGTTATGTTTGATAAGTTTGGGATGAACTTGGAGAGATACTGAAATGTGCCAGTGAATTACATAACATCTGGGTAACCATTTGAAATATGAGGACCTGCTAGAGTGAGTCCCAAAATAAGGAGACCAAATGGCCAAAAGATCGATCTTACATATAGCAAGTCCAAGATGGCATTTCTCAGAATATTCCCTTTTCTGCAAGGTATGACAATCTTGGCGTTGGTATATATAAGTTCAAGAGATGTGGGGGGTGCAGGGGGCTGCTCCTACAAAAAAAATAAGTTTAAAGGCGAAGTGTAGTTTTTGAAATTCGCTCCTCTCCTATGTTTTTCGTCTTTTTATTTATTTATTTTTTCAGTTTGTCAGCACTCAGCATTTTGAATGTTGACATTTCAATAGGGAGCCTAACATCTGACTAGAACTATGGCATCTACAATTTGACAGCAGCATTGACTTCATCATAACTGGCTTTAATCCTTCTGACATTAATATATGTTTTATTTGTTTAAGATTAGTTAAACAGATTTGATATTTGCCTGTGAATAAGCTCAACCTTTCTGCTTTAGCTTGCCAATTAACTTAATAAGTCTACCATCATATTCCTGTTTCATAGATTTCCTCACAAGATCATCTGTTATGTTATTCACACTTTACAACTATTCAGCTATTTCATCTACAGCTCTCTTGAGTACTTCTGTGGTTGAGTATATGTGACAAGACAGTAAACACCAGAGGGTTGTGAAAAGTGTAAAATGTGAAGTCAGCTTTACCCTGTTTATTTTGTCGACATTCTTGAACTATCTAGCTCTGAGATAAATCTGGTAATTAGCATGTAACAACTTCTTTTACAGTTTGAAATGGATAATGTTCCCATCTGGTCCAGCTGTTTATGTCTTAGGATGTAAGCATACCCCAGTCTTCTTCATGACTGAAGCCATGTTATTCACTTGTTTAATAGCTGGTTCACAAATGTACCAATAGTTACAATGTACTTGAATTCTCACGCAGTGCTACTTTAAGAGTTGTGGGAAATCTTCCTCGGAATAAATAACTGGCATCGTTTAGGTAACACCTTAATGTGGCAGTCCCCTGGTAAACAGATTTATCAAGTAAAAATGTAGTCAAAACTCTGTAAAATATCTGTAATATATTGATTACTCTGTCACATAACTCTCAGTGAAGTGCTTGTTCTGGGTGTCATAAATTTCTGCATTTCTATAACATTCGGGAAAATACCCTGTGGAAGCTTTCATTATGGTATTGCATTTGGAAAAATTGGCAGTCTTTCCAGCTGCTTTTCATACCTACATTTTAAGTAACATCAGAAACATTCAATTTACTTTAAGAAGCATCTGTGTGATCTTTTACACAGTTTTGTGAATTATTGTACATCTAGATATTATGAACCCTTTTAATCTCACGAAGTTTCTCACAAGCAGTATAACCAAATATTTACTGGGTGCTTTATCTGATTTTCCAGAGAGATAGGTTGGAACATAAATGTAACTTTCTCTGCTTGTATTGAAAATTAAGGCAAATTTGACACAATGGGCAGGATTCACGATGGCTTGCATGGAGTCTAAGAGTAGTGAAAGACTCCATGCAGCCATCGCGATCCAGGAACAGCCTGAATGTGCGTGTAAGAGAGCACCTAAAATGGCTCTTACACGAGCAGGGCATGGATATGCTAATTACCTCACTTATAGCCAAAAGGCATGCAAATGAGGTAATTTTGCAATCCAAGAAGCAGAAACCTGCCCGTGTAAGAGCAGTGTTATCTGCAGAAATGTACTCAGTTGATAACTGAGTACCGTTCTGCAAATAACACAATGGAGCCTTGTCAGCTCCAAATAAAGGTTGCAAATGTCCCAGGCAGCATACCAATGGCCAAATATGTGGCCACTGGCAATGTACCCTGATGCAAACATAAAATATATATATTAGTGCAGCACCACGTAAATGGGCTGCGCTAAAAAAAACAGAAAAATAAAAAAATGAAACCCACAAATGTGGGTTTATGCAAAGCATGAGTTTACAATGGAAGGGAATAACAGGCTAAAACAACATGGCCACCGAGTAGGGGTTGCTAAGGGGGGAAGCGAAGTGTAAGAGATGTAACTAAGCATTAGTAGGCAATCCTATGTAAATGAGTGGTAGGATAGTGAATCGCACTGTTACATAGGAAATGAGCACATTCCATGCAGTGTAGGAGTAGGATAAGGGGGAGTAACAGAGTATGAGATAGGTGACATCACAGGGGGGAATGTATGAAAGGAATGCAGCTCATTGGGGCACAGTGGCATGTGGAAGCTGTCAGTCACACATCATGGAAAGAGGAGTGTCAACAAGTAGGCATGGGAAAGCCAAGAAATGGAAGGTGAACACTATGGATAACACCAAAGATTCTTGCTGGGCATGCATGCGCGCATGTGCGCGCTGGTAGGCACGAGTAAGCTAGAGTGCATGCGTGTAAGCGTGAGTGCACGCGTTTAAGGCATAATACGCATGTAGGAGCCTGTTGAAACACCTGTAGGCTTGTTTGTGCTGGTGTGCACGCGTTTTAACCCAAATAAGCAGATTCTAGTCCATCTAGGCATGTGTGCGCGCGTGTTAGCCGCTGTGAGCGTGTTTTGGCTGGTATGCGCGTCGCTCCCCCCCTGAGGAAACAGAAGGGAAAAAGGAAGCATGGGAAATAGTAGGAAGCTAGCAGGGATTACTGGCAGAGCTAGCAGGTGAAAACAATCAGAGGAAGGCAATTACACAGGCAGAACAGTAGCCCAGCCCAGCACTTAAAACTCTGCAAACAACAGTGCAGAATGTTTCTCTCAAGAGACACTGCAACAGAGGAGTAAGCTATTAGAAGTGAAAACTGAAAAAGCTTCACTCAGACCAAAAATGCTAGGGGCTGCCATAGCTGTTATAAGGAGACATACCATATTCATAAAGGATACCCACACCTCCAGGTTAGTGGCAACGCACGAAGCATCGGAGACCATCCAGGTGCAATTAACCATAGGTAAAACTGCCCTACAGTTTGTAACATGCTACAGACCACCTTCTCAAACTCAGGAAACCCACACAGCCTTCCTGAAGACACTGGAGAGTATGAATGTCTCTCCAAACACCATCATATTGGGTGACTTCAACTACCCAAACATAGACTGGGAACATTACTCAAGCCCCAACACCCTAGCCCAAAGGTTCCTTGAGTTCATAAACTCAAATGCTATGGAACAACTAGTCACCATTCCCACAAGAGGAGAAAATATACTAGACCTGATCATCACAAACATGGGGACAAAATGCTCCACACCGAAGTATATCCCTCATTGGTGAGATCAGACCATAAATTAATCTCACTGGAGATCCACATCCGCCCCCACCCCCAGCAAAAGACCACAGTGAAGAACTTCAAAAGCAAACTTCACACTTCTTAAGACTGGAGTGGTATCCTTCAAGGCCCCCGAGCCAGTGGAAACCACAACCCACGCTGCTGAAACCCTTACAAATGCCTTCTACGAGCACCTCCAGGAATGTATGGATCAAGCAATCCCTAATAAATCAAGACCCTTTCCACCAAAGGCAGGCGCCCGGTCTGGTGGACTCCAGCCATAAACAAACTCTACAACAAGAGGAGAAAGCTACTATATGACAGAGCAAAATCCCTAAAAGGGAAGGCATCTCTGATCAATACTAGCAAAAATCTACGATCCCTCATAAAATCATCCAAGGCCAACTTTGAGAGAAAAATCGCTAATGACACAAAAGACAATCATAAAGCCTTCTTTAGCTATGTTAGAAACCTGGGTGGAAACTCCCAGATATGCTCAGAATTAGTCCAAAATGATAAAAAAAATCACTGAACCCACAGGCATTGCCAACATACTGGCAGACAGGTTCAGTGCAAATTTCTCCCCTCCCTCCCCCACAAAAGGAGAAATATCTATCCCACCAGAGTCTAGCCTCCCAAACATCTCAGATGCCCAGGTGAGAGCTGCTCTCTAAAGCAAAAACACAGCATCAATGGGACCGGACGGTGTCCCTGGCTGTGTGCTACACTGAACTCAATGAGGAACTAACCCACACATAAGGCTGCTGTTTAATCTTAGCCTTACTACAGGATACGCATCAAAGAATGGCGACGGCAACTTTGGTCCCACTCCACAAAGGCGGTGCTTCTATGGACCCTGAAATTACCACCCATAAGCTTGACGAGCCTTGTCTGTAAAGCTATGGAGAGGATCATAATGGAACTCATAAATAAAGACATTGGGGACCTACAGACACTGGATCCTACCCAATTTGGCTTTGTCAAGGGCAGATCCTGCCTCTTGAACTTGGTCGACTTTTGAAACAGTCACTAAGGCCATTGATGAGGTAAGGCAGTTAACACAGCCTACCTTGACCTAGCAAAGCTGACACAATACCCCACTGGCATCATAGAAAAGCTCACCAGCTTAGATGTAAACCCATATGTCACAAGATGGGTTGCAAACTGGCTCAAGGACAGAACACACAGGGTTAGAGTTGCTGGTGCCATGTCAGACTCTAAGCCGGTCACGAGCGGTGTCCCACAGGGCTCAGTCCTGGGGCCCCTCTTGTTTGGCATTTATTTTTCTGAAGTGCAGGCAAACATAGGGGGATTGTGGCTGACAAAATTTGCAGATGACTGCAAACTGGGCACCATAATTGACACTCCATCAGACACAGACATCCTCCAGAAAGGTCTCATAGAAATGGATAACTGGAGCCAGAGCCATGGCCTTAAGCTAAATGCCAAAAATGTATAGTCATACCCTTTGGGAAAAACAAGGTAACCCCTAATTACCACATAGGTGGTAATCCATTAAACACGGAAGAAGTTATCAGGGACCTGGGGACCCAAGTTGACAGTAACCTCTTTGACACTCACATTGCCAAAGTGGTTAGGAAGACCTTCTACATTGCCCACCTGATCATGAAGGGATTCACATCCAGATCAGGAGAGGTCATTGTCCCCTGTACTCTTCACTTATCAGACCAATGATTGAGTACAACGCCCCATTGAATGTACCTTACCCGACACCTGCAGCAGTTGGAAAGACCCCAAAAGTTCCTCACCAAAAGGATAAAGGGGCTCAAACATATGTCATACGATGCCTGACTGAAGAAACTCCAGCTCTATTCAGTCGCATACCATCCGCTCAGAGGTGATCTGTGCCTGACATACAAGGCCATGTCCAACCGAATTAATGGACATGCTCCACCTCAAAAATCCAAATCCACCAGAGCCACGAGAGCAAGAGACTTAAACCTCAACACGGATATAAATAGGATGTGCTGGAGGGACAGATTCATCACCCAGAGACTCCCTACACTATGGAACAGAATCCCAGTCCATGTGAGGCAGAGCCCCTCACTGACTCTGTTCAAGAGAAATCTTGACGAGTGGATGGGAGATCGTAGGTTTACCCCGGGAATCATCTCTGTATCACTGCTGGACAGAGGCACAGCAAACTAATGGGTATAGTATTCTCATCCTAAGGGGTGGTGAAAGCCACACACACTCTGGCTAGGCTTATAAATGCCCTAGGGCAGATAGCCTAGTATGAACCTATGAACCTATGAACCTATATGCAACTTGCTCAGAGTGGTGACTATGCAAATGTTGCCAGACAACCCACAGTGAGGAGACGGAGAAGAGTGTATAGGCCCAGGGTCACCTACCAGGGGTTTCATGAGCTGGAGATAGTGGAGCGCTATAGAGTGGACAGAGACCTCCTGCAGCAAATTGTTGAGCTGTGCAGGCCACGCCTTCCACACAGAATCAACAGAGGGGAACCCATCCCAGTGGAAACCAAGGTATGTGTTGGCCTAAGAATACTAGCAACAGGTAACTTACAGAGAACAACTGGTGATATGATGGGGATATCACAGGCATCAGCATCCAGGGTACTGCACCAGTTTCTGGATGCCATGTCAGCACATGTCGGTGATCATGTATATTTCCGCAATTCCCATGAGGTATTGGCCAGCAATATGCATCTCTTCCAGCAAATAGCGGAACACCCTGAGGTAGTGGGTGCAATAGACTGCACGCATATACGCATCAAAGCACCAGCCGGTGAGCGGGGTAGGGCCTACATTAACCGCAAGAGCTTCCCCTCCATCAACTGCCAGGTCATCTGTGATACCCAGGTAATAATAATGAATGTGTGTGCTGGCTGCCCTGGAAGCTACCATGATTCCCATATCTGGCATTTGACGCAGCTGTACCAGACATTTGCCAATGGGGACATCCCACATGGTCACTTAGTGGGGGATGCTGACTATGCACTGGAGCCGTGGCTGATGACACCCATCAGAAATGCACACACACCTGAACAAGAACGCTATAATGAGGCACACGCACAAACACGAAATGTAATCGAGCATGTGTTTGGGTCGACTTGGAGGAGGAACAACCTGAGCCTGCCCCAGTAGGCAGAAGGAGGCGTGCCCAGTATGCCTCGGCCTTGGCAAAGTGGCAATGCATAGCACATACACTGGCTTAGTAGGAACCCAAGAAATGATACCTCTCTCTGACTCACACATATAGTAAAAGGGATGCCTAAGTTGACACAACCTGCTATCAAACATGTACAGGGAGTGTAGTATGTGCATCCAACATAGACAGCCCTGCAGCACCACCTGAGGCATGATTGCCATGTGTTAAGCAATGTAACACAATGTAGTATATGCAAACTTGATGACCCTGACTAACATCCTACCCTCATCAAGCATGATACCATAATATGAAGACGAGATGATCAATTACAAAAATTGGCTTAAGTACTGCTGTTAGTCAAAGGGGATCCAATGCATGCCAGCCTGGGATGACATGCTGAACAAGACACGATGCTCCACCTGCTAGGGATGGCGTGCACCTATCAGTCCTGGCCTTTAGGATACTGGCAAAGGCTGTTGTCACCCCCACTGTGCCTTGAATAGGTAAGGCTCAAAATACAAACCCACCTTCATAGGTATCACAAGGGATAAGAACCTAGATGTAATGCTACCCAATGCCAGATGTCTAAACTGCAAGATGCACGCAGTCTAAACTCCCCTCAGCATGGAGAATGTTGATATCTGTCCTGTAACAGAAAACTGGGTTAAGACTCACAAGAGCACCTTAACACTACCAGGTTACACCTCATACCATGCTTTACAACCCCAAAACATGGAACAAACTACAAAAGGAGGGTGACTAGCAATAATTGTCAAGGATAACCACACCCCCATGTTGGTACCACAACAAGAAGCAGCATGGACTATCCATGGTCAAGTAACAGTGGCTAAGACTGCCTGCCAGTTTGTAGCCTGCTACAGACTACCCTCCTAATGCCAGGAACTGCACTTGGCCTACGTTGGAACACATGGAAATATCAGGCTCTCCAAACAACATTATATTGGGTGACTGAAAATACTCAAACATAGACTGGGAGCATTATTCCAGCTCCAGCACCCTAGGCCAAAGGTTCCTAGAATCCATAAACCAAAATGCTCAGGAACAACGTACCATTCCCACAAGAGGGGGTAAGCATACTGGATGTGATAATCAGCAACATGGGTACTCTATGGCCAGATGAGAAGTGTATCCCTCACTGGTAAGATCAGACCATAGAGTAACCACACTGGATATTCACATCCTGACCACAGTCCCTGGCCAGAAAACCACAGTGAAAAACATGTGTAAAGGAAATGTTGCACTCCTCCAAAGTGATGTGGAATCCATTAAAGGCCCTGTGCCTGTGGAAAATATGGGCCACACTTCAGAACCCTTTATAAATGCATTCTGTGAACACTGCCAGGAATGCATGGATTATGCAATCCCAAATAAAACCAAGGCCCAATACCATACACGCAGGCATCTGGCATGGTGGACCCCAGCCATTACCAAACCATGCAAGAGAATGAGGAAGCTACTACATGATAGAGCAAACCCAAAAAGGGAAGTAATCTCTGATCAGTATTATGGCAATAAAATATGGCCACTCATAAAATCCACTAAGGCCAGCTACAACAAGTTGAATCTGTGAATCTTGGGCAATGTTACACCTACCCCATGTACACAGACAACCCCTTCCTCCCCCCAAGAAATACAAATATATGTGAGAGATGCAACCAATTCTCCAAACTGAAGGCTGAGCTCTCTCAACTCAGTACTGTCTAAACTAGTCAGGAGGAGAAGGTAACCACACACACCACAAACCCAGTCTCACATAGACCTATCACAACTGCAAACCAAAGACATAAACACACAAAAACATTCCCAGAGGCTCTAATTAAAAACCACCAAATCAACAGAGGCCTCCAAAGCAGACACTCAAGCAACCACTACCCCCAAACATAGCACATGCAACACATAGTACACAAAGTCGGTGTGCCAAGCAGTCACAGCCCGTAAGGACAAACAACATGCCTGATATACTTGTAATAGGTGACTCCATAGTCAGAGACATTGATGTCCTGCTCACCAGACTGAACAAGGAAAAGGGTACAGTAAGCTGCCTGTAGGCTGCTACAATCTGCCACATAACACAAGCATGCAGGTCACTCCAAAGCAAGTACAAATATGACTCAGTCATTGTCCATGCTGGTGTGAATGACCTGAGACGTACCTCCCTGGACTACATGAAAAGAGACAGAGGAGCTCTCCGATTATGTAGGCCAGGCTGGTATGACTCTGACCCTGAGCAGCATCCTACCCCCACCAAGAATGATGCCACAGTACAAACATAGAATGATCAGCTTTAACAATTGGCTCAATTACTGATGTCATTCCAAGGGGATCCAATGTGTGTCTGCTTGGGATGTCATGCTTGACAAGCCACGCTGCTTTGCCAGGGATGGCTTGCACCTATCACCCCTGGGTGTCTGGATATTGGCTTAGGCTCTTGCCACTTCCATAGTGCCTTTTGTAGGCAAGGCTGAAAAGATAACCCCACCTCCCTAGAAAACAGAAGTGGAAAAAACATAAGGGTAATGCTGCTCAATGCCAGAAGTCTAAACCTCAAAATGCACGCTCTCAAGGCCCTCCCCAGTATGGAGAACATTGATGTCTGTGCAGTGATGGAAACCTGCATCAAGGCTCCTGAGAGCACCCCAGCACTACCAGGTTATACCTCATATCATGCTTTTTGGCCCCAAAACCTGGACCAAACCACAAAAAGAGGGGGAGTATCCATATTGAGCAAAGATACCCACACGTCCAGGTTACTGACAATGCACGAAGCATCAGAGACCATCCATGTACAACTAACCATAGGCAAAACTGTTGTACAGTTTGTAGCATGCTACAGACCACCCTCTCAAACCCAGGAACTTCACTCAGCCTTCCTGAAGACACTGGAGAGTATGAATGTCTCTCGAAATACCAAACAAGGTACTCACAAATCACCACACAGGTGGCAATCCATTATGTATGGAAGAAGTAATAAGGGACCTAGGGACACAAGTGGACAGTAACCCCACATGTGACACTCAGATTGCCAATGTGGCTAGGAAGACCACCTATATTGGCCACCTTATCATGAAAGGATTCACATCTACATCAAGAGAGGTCATTGTGCCCCTATACTCTTCTCTTATCAGGCCCATAATTGAGTACAATGCCCCATTTGGGATGTACCTTACCTGAAACCTGCAGCAGTTAGAAAGACCTCAAAAGTACCTCACCAAGAGGATAAAGGGTCTCAAACATTTGTCCTATGCTGCCTGGCTGACAACACATAGCAAGGGGTGGCGAAAGCCACACACACTCTGGCTAGGCTTATAAATGCCGTAGGGCAGATAGCCTAGTATGAACCTATGAGCCTATGAAGATACAAATTGCACAGGACACTAAGGATAAACACAAGGCTTTCTTAACTGATGGTAGGAACCTTGTTGGGAATTCACAGATATGCTCTGAATTACCAAATATTACAAACAATACACCAAACCCACACACATTGCCAACATCCAACCTGACAGGTTCAGTGCAAACTCCCCCCCCCCAAATGCAAAATATCTATCCTAGCAGAATGCTGGACCCCCTGACATTGCAGATGCTGAGGTAACAGCCAGCATCTTCAAAGCAAAACACACAGCATCAATGGTACAAGATGGTGCCCTGGGCTGTGTCCATCATGAACTCCAAGAAGAATGGAATGCCAAATAACACTACTGCTCAATGTCAGCCTTACCACAGGATATGTACCCAAAGAGCAGTGTACAGCAACAGTGGTCCCTCTCCACAAAGGTGGTGCCTGAATGGATACTGCAAACTATCACCCCAGAATCCTGACAAGCTTGGTCTGCAAAGCTATGGAAAGGATCATCATGGACATCAGATATAAAGGTATTGGGGACCTACAGACACTGGACCCTACCCAACGTGGCTTTCTTAAGGGCATATCCTGCCCTTTAAACATGTTTGACTCATTTGAAACAGTTATCAAGGCCACTGATGAGGGGAATGTGGTCCACACAGCCTATCTGGACCTTGCAAAGGCCTTCCATACAATACCCCACGTGTTCATTATGGATAAGCTCACCAGCTTAAATATGAACCCCTATGTCAGTAGATGGGTTGCAAACCAGCCCATGCACAGAACTGACATGGTCAGAAATGCTGCAGCCATGTCAGACTACAAACCAGCTACAACTGGCATCCCACAAGGCTTGGTCCTGGGACCTCCCTTGTTTGGTATATATTTCCCATAGGTACAGGCCAATATGGAAGGACTGTGTTTGAACAAGTTTGCAGAGGACTACAAACTGGGCACCATATCTGACCCTCCAGCTGACACAAACATCCTACAAAAGGGCCACATAGAAACAGACAACTGGTGCCAGAGCCATGTCATCAAGCTAATTGCAGAAAAGTGTATAGTTATCCCCTGTGGATAAACAGTAAGTGCCCACCAATTACCACATAGGTGTTAACCCATTAAGTACTTTAGAAGTAATAAGAGACCTGGGGACACAATTTGATAGATATCTTGCATTTGACAACCATGTGTCTGTAGTGGTTACAGAAACATACCATATACCCACCTAATCATGAAGGTAGTCAGATCTAGATCAGGAGAGGTCATTGTGCCTCTTCAGTCATCCTTCATCAGCCTCACAACTGAGTACAATGGCCTCTGTGGGATGTACCTCAACAGACACCTCCAGCAACTGGAAAGACCCCAAAAGCACCTCACCAGGAGGATCAAAGAGCTCAAACAGATGCCATGTGCTGCCTGATTAAATAAACTGCAGCTCCACACAGTGCCATACTGCCTTCCCAGAGGCAATCTGTGCCTGATGTATAAAGCCATGTCCAAGCTGGAATCAATGAACATGCTACACCTTGTACAATTTGAATGCCAGTGAGCTATGCACATGAGAGAACTGAACCCCAGCACTGACATACATAGGACATGCTGTAGTGATTGATCCATAACCCAGAAGCTCCCTCCACTCTTGAGTAAACTCCCAGTACAGGTTAGCCAGAGAGTCCCTCATTGACTCTCCTCAACAGGAATCTTGATGAGTGGATGTGAGATGGTAGGTTTACCCTGGGTATCATTGTTATGTCATGGGTAGACAGAGGCACAGTATACTAACCTTGAAATATGTCATGTCAAAATCCAGTTACAATGTGTGTGTTGAAGGACAAACGCACTCTCTGACTAGCAGTAGAAATGGCCTAGGGCTCATCGCTAGTGTTTGTCAATGTCCACCCAAGTTGTGGAATACACTACCAATGTTGGACAAGCCTGGTTTAAGTAGTCCATATCCGAACAAAATGCAACATGGTCATATGTGCACAACTGGCCCTTAACTAGTCTGGTGTGCTCACTATGAATATTTAAAGCAGTGATAGGACTGAAACCCAGGATACTGTCCACCACAGTGAAAGTACTGAACCAGTACACTATACGATATTACAGTGTTTGGTCAGTATGAAAGGATGTTGACAACTGTATGCAAACTATCCCATGGAAACCCTGCAGGTACAGTATAATCCCTGTTGGGTTCAGACACAAAGCAGTTGGGCAGTAAGTACACAACATGACTTCCAACACACAACTATAAATGTGAAAATTGTTGAAGTTCACACACAACCACAAATGTGGTGGACTGCAGATTTCAACATATGGAAAGCTCACACTGGGCATGCTCGCACACTTTGATAAATGAGACATATGTCAGGTAACAAGCCATGGAAAGCCTGAACTGGGCATGCTCACACACTTAGGCCATGTCTCAGTTTAGCAGTTGGCCACACATATCTGGTATTTATGTGTTAATCCAGGAACCAACCACAATACAGTAATCTGCCCAGTGCACACAGTTAAATGACTACAGAGACATAAGTTAAATAGTGGATCCCTCTCATATTCAAACATCTTCCACAGATACACAAGTTGTTCATAGAAACAGGGAAAGCTATGGCAATAAAGACCTGCAAACATTTTATCAGCAACAAATATTGTGCATCTGAAAATTAAACATATGGGTGTAGAGGTCAATACTAGGCTGTTTGCCCTAGGGAATACAAGCTTAGCCAGAGTGTGCTTGGCATCTGCCTCCCCAGTACAGTAGGCTACTGTGCCTCTGTAAAGTAGGTCAAAGAAGGCACACCGTGTAAGGCTAGTGTGCTGTGCCTCCATCAAGCAGGGACACAGTGGAGATCCCAGGGGTTGAATTTGCAATGTCACATCCATGTGGCAGGTGTTTGCTGGAAGATGGTTGGCAAGGACTTATAACAGTAATTGGGCATCAATTACAGACTGAGGGGAGCCTTATCTGCAGTGTCTGGACAATTTCACTGTCAACACTTTGACGTGATGAGTTTGAGGGATTAAAGTGTCGTGCCAGTACTGTTCAGAGGCATCCTCCCTCTGTGGGATATTGCTCTGTAATGTATTAGCTCCCTCCTTCTGTTGTACAGCTTATATATGTCTGGTGTACACCAGACAGGTCTCCTGTTGTGGAGGAGTCATGGGTTTATTTGGGATAGCATGATCAATGCAAACCTTCCAGATGCTCATAGAATGCTATTACTAGGATTATGCAGAGTGGCCTGTATAATCCCCCAGCATGGGTCCTTTGAAGTCTTCCACCCCAGTCTTCACAAGTGCAAAGTCTGCTTTTGATAAATACTTTGTTTGCAGTGACTTCCTTGCCTGAGGGTGGGGATGGGATATGGATGTCCAGGGAAAGTTGGGTATGGTCAGATATTAACAATGGTGGTCTACCTCTGGTGTGGAACATACAATCCCCATGTTGCACATGGTCAGGTCCAATATGTATTCCCCCTTGTGGCTGTGGTGAGTGGTCCTGCCATAGCACATGGATTCATAAATTGAAATGGCTGTAGGGTGATGTTGTTGAGGCCTGAGTAGTTCCCCCACACAATATACCTGTACCTGATGTTAACCACTGTAATAGTGTATGTGAACACCTTCATATCCTACACTGTTCCCAGGGAAGCAAAGTGTGTGTCCTGGATATGGGAGGGGTGGTCTGAACTGGTTGTGTTGTGTGTTACAGGTCCTGTGGTCATGAAGCATGGTATAAAACATAAGCTGGCAGTGCTGATGTGCATATCTGACCCCGAAGTAGGCGGCTGTTAATGCATATATATGCTACCCCCCCTAACTGACAGATAGTAATAGATGTACATACTTCTATATAAACAAGGATGTCAGCACCCTATAAATACTGCAGGAGAAACACATATACCCAATAATTCGACTAGCGCGCTCTGCTAATGCGTCTCTTTCAAGTGCCATAACATAGTTAGGTAGGGGTTTGAATTCTGCAAATGCTGAGTGTGTGTGCGTTTGGATGAGGGAGGTTAGTGTGTGTGAAAGAAATGCCCCTTTTGGCAACTAGAAGAAAACATGATGCACATTCCTTTTTCTAAACACTGATGATGTCAGCACCCTATAAGTACAGCAGGAGAAGGAAAACCTCCCAGTAATGCAAATAGTGCGCTCCGCTAATACGTCTTTCTCAAGTGGCATAAGATAGTTAGGGAGAGGTTTGAATCCTGCAAATGCTGAGTGTTTTTTGGTGAGGGGGGGTTAGTGTGTGTGCAATTCTGTGTGAAAGAAATGTCCCTTTTGGCAACTAGAAGAACACACTACATGATGCACATTCCTCTTTCTAAACACTGATGATGTCAGCACCCTATAAGTACAGCAGGAGAAGAAAAGCCTTCCAGTAATGCAAATAGTGCACTCTGCTAATGTGTCTCTCTCAAGTGTCATAACATAGTTAGGGAGGGGTTTGAATCCTGCAAATACTGAGTGTATTTAGTGTGTGTGCAATTCTGTGTGAAAGAAATGTCCCTTTTGGCAACTAGAAGAACACACTACATGATGCACATTCCTCTTTCTAAACACTGATGATGTCAGCACCCTACAAGTACAGCAGGAGAAGGAAAACCTCCCAGTAATGTGAATAGCATGCTCTGCTAATGCATCTCTCTCAAGTGTCATAACATAGTTAGGTAGGGGTTTAAATGCTGAGTGTGTGTGTGTTTGGGTGAGGGGGGTTAGTGTGTGTGCAATTCTGTGTGAAAGAAATGTCCCTTTTGGCAACTAGCAAAACACACTACATGATGCACATTCCTCTTTCTAAACACTGATGATATCAGCACCCTATAAGTACAGCAGGAGAAGAAAAGCCTTCCAGTAATGCAAATAGTGCACTTTGCTAACGTGTTTCTCTCAAGTGTCATAACATAGTTCGAGAGGGGTTTGAATCCTGCAAATGCTGAGTGTTTTTAGTGTGTGTGAAAGAAATGTCCCTTTTGGCAACTAGAAGAACACACTACATGATGCACATTCCTCTTTCTAAACACTGATGATGTCAGCACCCTATAAGTACAGCAGGAGAAGGAAAACCTCCCAGTAATGTGAATAGCGTGCTCTGCTAATGCATCTCTCTCAAGTGTCATAACATAGTTAAGTGGGGGTTTAAATGCTAAATGTGTGTGTGTGTTTGGGTGAGAGGGGTTAGTGTGTGTGCAATTCTGTGTGAAAGAAATGTCCCTTTTGGCAACTAGAAGAACACACTACATGATGCACATTCCTCTTTCTAAACACTGATGATGTCAGCACCCTATAAGTACAGCAGGAGAAGGAAAACTTTCCAGTAATGCGAATAGCATGTTCTGCTAATGCGTTTCTTTCAAGTGTCATGTCATAGTTAGGTAGGGGTTTGAATCCTACAAATGCCATGTGTATTTTTGTCACACAGTTTGTCCATGTGTGTGGGGTGTTGCTCTTAATATTGTATGACATAGATCATATCAGTAATGTCAATGCACACATGAGGTATGTGTGTGCCACATAGACATATGTACCTGTGACCTTAAATAGTTCCCATGTGTGAAGCCTGCCTCGTGAATACATGTAATTTGCATTATACAACTTTATGACTGTGGTTTTCTGTGCAGGGGCTGCATTTGGTATGTGAATATACAGTGAGAGTAGTCTATGGTGTCATCTTACCAGCAAGGGATACACTTCTGGTCTGGAGCATATAGTCCACATGTTGGTGATCAACAGGTGCAGCATGTTTTCCCCTCTTGTGGGAGTGGTAACAAGTTGCTCCCTAGCAAATGAGCGTATGGATTCTAGGAACCTTACACTTAGGGTGTTGGAGCTACAGTAATGCTCCCAGTCTATGTGTGAGTAAATGAAGCTGCCCAATATATTGTTGTTTGGAGACACCTGCAGATATTCATGTATTCTTAAGTAGGCCAAGTGGGTTACCTGGGTTTGGGAGGGTGGTGTGTGCCAGGCTATGAACTGGAAGGCAGTCTTACCCATTGTTAGTTGCACGTGGATAGTCTCTGATGCTTCGTGCTGTGCCACCAACCTGGAGGTGTGTGTATCTTTGATGAATATTGATACTCCCCCTCCTGTTCTGTTTCAGTGCAAGTTTTGGGGCTGACAAGCATGATATGAGGTATAACCTGCCAGTGCTGGGGTGCTTTTGGAAGCTTTGAACCAGGATTCTGTTACTGCACAGATATTGATGTTATCCATGCTAAGGACAGTTTCCAGTGCATGCATCTTGAGGTTTACACTGCTGGCGTTGAGTAGCATTACTATTAGTTTCCTATCCCTTGTGATACCTATGGAGGTGGTCTTGTCTTTTGAGCCTTGCCTAAAAAAGGCACTATGGGGGTAGCAAGAGCCTTTGCCAATATCTGAAAGCCCATGGGTGACAGGTGCAAGCCGTCCCTAGCGAAGCATTGTGGCTTGTCAAGCATGTCATCCCAGGCTGACAGGCATTGGATCCCCTTTGAATGACACCAAAACATAAGCCAATTGTTGAAATTGATCATCTTGTCTACATATTGTGGCATCATTCTTGGTGAGGGTAAGATGCTACTCAAGGTCAGGGTCATACCAGTCTGGGCCACATGCTCAGAGATCTCCTCTATGTCTCTTATCATGTAGTCCAGGGAGGTACATCTCAGGTCATTCACACTGGCATGGACACTGACTGAGTCATATTTGTACATGCCTTGGAGTGACCTGTGTGCTTGTGTTATGTGGTAGATCATAGCGCCCGACAGGCATCTCACCGTGACCTTCTCCTTGTTCAGCCTGGTGAGCAGGACATCAGTGTACCTGATGATAGAGGCACCTATTACAAGTGTAGCAGGTGTGTTGTTTAGCCTTACGTGCTGTGACTGTTCGGCACACTGGCTTTGTGAGCTATGTGTTGCAAGTGTTCTGTTCTGGGGTAGCGGTTGCTTGTGTGTCTGCTTTGGAGGTGTCTGCTGCTTAGGCAGAATTTTATTTAGAGACTCAGAGTATGTTTTCGTGTGTTTATTTGTTTGAATTGCTGTCGTGGTAGGTCTACGTGAGGCTGGAATTGTAGTGACTGTGGTTTCCTTCTCCTCCTGACTGGTTACTCCAGTACTGAGTTGAGAGAGCTTAGCCTCCACTTTGGCTATATGGTTGCATCTCTCACATGTGTTGAAATTTGTTGGGAGGTGGAGAGGGTTGTCTGTGTACATGAGGCAGTTGTATCATTGCCTCTAGATTCCCTGATTCACCAGCTGGACCGGAGAGGAGATTGACAACTGACCTTTGGACATGCTAGAATAGTATTGGGAATTCCTTTATAATTAACAACAAAAAGGGACAATGGGGAACAAGGTACTCAAGGTGAGTTTGTGAGGGTGTAGTGCTTTTAATTTGTTAGTGCTGGCATATATAAATGATTTAGTGAGCAAGTGCCAGGTAACTCAAATGAAATGTGTTACAGGTAACTTAAAAGCATAAATGACTCTGTCAAGTGAAACAAGGAAATACGTACAGTAAGCAATGCAGATGTCACTAGGGATCCACAGAGGCGCTGCAAAGCTGCATTTCAGGTGGAATTAGTGTTTCAGGGAAATAAGCAAACAAGCATACAAACAAAGCTACATTCAGCAGGCATGGATCTAGTCTATGCTACAGCAAACAAGGTATACCAATTTCAGTAAGAAACAGTTCAAATATGCAGGCACTATAAGCCTTTAGCCAGAAATTTCCAGCTCAGACGGGCAGAGTCCAGCCTCTCCTCCCACAAGAATGCAGACCATGAACCTTCGTAATATAAAATAACTGGCCTGAAGCCCAAGTGCTTAAACCAGAACTAATACACATTTAGAATAACAGACACTGAGCCCTCAATCAGCAGTTCCCAACTTAGTAGGATGTATGCTACCTGTCCTGCCACCACAGTATCCCTGACATTTAATGAGACTCACCTCCTGTCATAGTTAGTTGTGTGTTTTGGGGCTGTCAAGCATGGTATGAGGTGTAACCTGGTAGTGCTAGGGTGCTCTTGGGAGTCTTAAACCTGTTTTCTATTACTGCACAGATATCAACATTCTCCATGCAGAGTAGAGGTTGTACTGCATGCATCTTGTGGTTTACATGTCCACCATTGAGTATCATTACTTCCATTTTCTTATCCCCTGTGCTACCTATGTAGGTGGCCTTCTGTTTACAGCCTTACCACCAGAATGCAAAGATGTGCAGACATTACACTATGGTAATTAATAGGGGTGTACCAAACAATACGATGACAATCATACTGTTAATGCATCAGGCATGCTGGGATATACCCACAATGATACCATTACACTGTACAGTTGACAACATGATAATATTACTACACTTCTATGTAGTCACCCTGTGCATCAGCACCATGTTAACTGGTCCTGCATCGATGTTACAGATTGCAGGAGATGGCACAGTTTCATCATATGCACAGGGTGTGTACTTGGTATGCCTGAGTCTGCCACTGATACAACCAATCGACATGTATGTGTGTGTGTGTTAGTGAGGGACAACCGTAGAAGATGGGGCAATGTTGATGCAGTGTGTGCATGTATGTGTTAGCCCTAGGTGTTAGCATTATGCATGTGTGTATGCATGCACACAGTTCCACCATGTGGCTGCCATATACGGGTGTTTGTGGACAGCCACAGACTGTACCTGCCAGGTCATACAGATCACTGTCTCTGGCCACGGACATGGTACCTGTGCCTGGCAGGGGTGCTACGGACAGTATCAGGTACTAAGCCAGACTGGGTACTGTCATCAGAAGCAGTTGGTTGATGACTGGAGACATGTCCCTGCTGGGACTGTCCAGATCCACGTGGTCTCCTAGGGCGGTCTGATGACAGCACAGACCCAGCATTGCTGGGGCTGGTACTGGCACTTTGGGAGTGGCCGCTGGTTTGTTGTCATCTGTGACAACTGCCAGCTGCTGCTGTTGCTGGCATACGTCCATGTCAACGCCTCCACCATCCTGCGCTGCCCTAGCTCATGGACATGTAGTTGTGGAACAGATCTAATGTGTCCCCCCAACGTTTGTCAATTACCTCGGTGAAATTACGGATGGCAGCCGCAACGTCATGCATAGTGTCATTCATAGCAGTGCGATGTGCTCTCAGCTCCCTCAGACCCTGTCTGGTGTACCTTTCCATATGTGACTGTGCCTGCATTACAGCCCGGAACATAGCTGAGGTTGAAAGACCTCTGTGGGCATGTCTGACAGGGGCAGTATGACCACGGATGCTCCCATGAGAACCCCTGGACATCTGCCTGTGTGGTACCATGTCAGGACTCTGGCCATGTCTGCTGTGAGGGGATGCATGTGCCACTGATACCACATTACCCTGGTCAATGCCCACTGTATGCTGTCCATCACCTAGGGATATTGGTGACAATGGATGTATTGGCAGGATGACAGCTGTGTACTGTCGATTGGCTGACCAACAATGGACCCTGGCACACCTCCCTGTGCCATTACACAGGTATCATCATTATCACTATCCCCAGCAGCAGATTCAGGTTCCCTGCTGCACACCACCAGAGCAGCACCAGAACCTGTGAGAGGAAGACAGGAAACACAGTTTACAATGTGTACACAATGTAACCACAGATGCACATGGGCACTTGCACACATGCACACATGCACACATGGGCACATGCACACATGCACACATGGGCACATGCACACATGCACACATGCACACATGGGCACATGCACACATGCACACATGCACACATGGGCACATGCACATATGCACACATGCATACATGCACACATTTACAGTACATGAGATACAAACACACAGACACAAACACACCTGCAATCAAACACATAGCAATACCCGCCCTGTTTTTGTTTTGGTGTTAATCTTAGTGGCATTGAAACTGCCCACCCCTCAGCCTGCCTCTGGGCCCATCTCATTTGCTCACTCAAATGAGTGCAGTGAGATCATATTCTGATTTCAGGCACTCCTACTGTGTACAAAGAGAGCATCTGGGAAATAGAAAAAAAATTTAAGCTTATTTCCTGCCTTTCTTGTTAAGTGGTACAGACTATTTGTAGGCTTCTGAGCCCCCAAGCCCTTCTGTGTTTGAAGGAAGCCTTCTAGCTTGTTTTTTTTTCTTATAACTAGCCAGTTTTCTAGTTTCAGCACTCAAATCTGTTTCTTTGATCTCAGCACTTGTTCAGAAAAAAAAAAAAAAAAAAAAAAAAAAATTTTTCATCTGCTTTTACTGTACTTGTGTTTTTACCTACTTCTTTTTACTTTTGCATCATCTTAAAATACTCAATTGTATTTATTACTGCTTGGTGTAACTCATTCTAAGCCTTTTGGTTTAAACACTTGGGCTTCGGACCAGTTAGTTGTTTTGCACTGAGAGGGTTTGTGGTCTGCACTGTTGTGGCAGAACAGGTAGCTTACATCCTTCTAGGTTGAGAACTGCTGATTGAGGGCTCAGTGTCTGTTATTCTAAAAGTGTATTAATTCTGGTTTAAGCACTTGGGCTTTCAAGCCAGTTATTTTACATTAAGAGGGTTCGTGGTCTGCACTCTTGTGGGAGGAGAGGCTGGACTCTGCCCTTCTGAGCTGGGAATTTCTGGTTAAAGGCTTATAGTGCATGCATATCTGAACTGTTTCTTACTGAAGTTGGTGCGTCTTGTTTGCTGTGGCATAGACTGGATTCGGGCCTGCTGGATCTAGCTTTGTTTGTGTAACTTGAGCACTAATCCAGACATTCTCTAAAGTATTCAATGGTATTTATTACTGCTTGGTTGTAACTTGATTAAAGTGTAGCTATCATTCAAGTCTTTTGGATTAAGCACTTGGGCTTCAGACCAGTTGTTTTACATTAGGAAGGTTTGTGGCAAGCACTGTGGTGGCAGGACAGGTAGCTTTCATCCTTCTAAGTTGGGAACTGCTGATTGAGAGCCCAGTGTCCAAGTGTATTAGTTCTGGTTTAGGCAATTGAGCTTCAGGCCAGTTATTTTACATTAAGAAGGTTCGTGGTCTGCACTCTTGTGGGAGAAGAGGCTGGACTCTGCCCTTCTGAGCTGGGAATTTCTGGTTAAAGGTTTATAGTGCCTGAATATTTGAACTGTATCTTACTGAAATTGGTTCACCTTGTTTGCTCTAGCATAGACTAGATCCAGGCCTGCTGAATCTAGATTTGTTTATATGCTTGTTGTTTGTTTGCTTGTTATTTCCCTGGAAGCTAATTCCACCTAATACGCAACTTCTCAGCTTCTGTGGATCACTAGTGATATCTGCATTGCTTACTGTACTTATTTCCTTGTTTCACTTGAAAGAAAGTTACTGTTTGTCGTTTTTGCATTTAGTTACTTGTAACACATTGCACTCAAGTTACCTGGCACTTGCTCACTAAAGCAATTATATAAGTCAGCACTAAAATTAAAAGCACTACACCCTCACTCCCACTGGCCCTTGTTTTCAATTAAGGAATTCCCAATATTATTCTAGCGTGTCCAAAGGTCAGTTGTCAATCTTCTCTCTGGTCCAGCTGGTGAATCTGGGAATCTAGAGGCAATGTTATAACTGCCTCATGTACACAGACAACCCTCTCCTCCTCCCACATAACACAAATACTTGCGAGATGCAGCTATTTAGCCAAACTGGAGGCTGAGCTCTCTCAACTCAGGACTGGCAAGACCAGACAGGAGGAGAAGGCAACTACACACACCACAAAACCAGCCTCACATAATGCTACCACTCCACTGAATCAAACACATAAACACACAAAGACATACTGAGGCTCTGAGTAAAATTTACCTAAACAGCAGAGGCCTCCAAAGCAGACACCCAAACAACTGCTACCTCAAGACACCCCACAAGCAACACATAAACCACAAAAGCAGTGTGCAAAGCAGTCACAGCCCTTAAGGCCAAATACAACACCAAACATACTTGTCATAGGTGACTCCATAGTCAGACACACTGACGTCCCACTCACCAGGCTGAACAAGGAGAGGGTCACAGTAAGCTGCCTATCGGGCTAGAATCCGCCACATAACACAAGCACTCGGGTCACTCCACGGCAAGTACAAATATGACACAGTCATTGTCCATGCTGGTGTGAACGACCTGAGACGATACCTCCCTGGACTACATGAAAGAGACATAGAGGAGCTCTCTGATTATGTAGCCCAGGCAGGTATGACCCTAACCCTGAGCAGTATCCTTCCTTCACCAAGAATGATGCCACAATATAGAGACAAGATGATCAGCTTTAACAATTGGCTTAATGTCTGGTGTCATTCAAAAGGGATCCAGTGTCTGTCTGCCTGGGATGACATGCTTGACAAGCCACGCTGCTCTAAGGGACGGCTTGCACCTGTCACCCTGGGATTCCGGATATTGGCTAAGGCTCGTGCCACCCCCATAGTGCCTTTTTTAGGCAAGGCACAAATTCTAAACCTACCAGCCTAGAAAAAAAAATGGGAAGAAACTGAGGGTAATGCTGCTCAATGCCAGAAGTCTAAATCTCAAAATGCACGCACTCGAGGCCCTTCTCAGTATGGAGAACATTGATGTCTGTGCTGTAACTGAAACCTGGTTCAAGGCTCCTGAGAGCACCCGCCACCATTAGGTCTTACCTCATATCATGCTCCGCCCCAAACCGGACCACACCACAAAAGGAGGTGTATCCATATTCATAAAGGATACCCACACCTCCAGGTTGGTGGCAACGCATGAAGCTTCGGAAACCATCCAGGTGCAACTAACCATAGGCAAAACTGCTCTCTACAAATTGTAGCATGCTACAGGCCACCCTCTCATAGGTTCATAGGTTCATAGGTTCATAGGTTCATACTAGGCTATCTGCCCGAGGGCATTTACAAGCCTAGCCCATAGTTTTGTGGCTTACGCCACCCCTTTAGTATGGGGAACTATACCCATTATTTTGCTGTGCCTCTGTTGAGCAGTGACACTGAGGTAATCCCTGGGGTATATCTGCGATCTCCCATCCATTGGTCAAGATTTCTTGAACAAGGCCAGCGAGGTGCTCTGCCTCACATATACCGGATTTTATTCCACAGCATAGGAGTCTTTGGGTGATGAATCTATCCTCCAGCGGCCCTATTAATAGCCGTGAGGTTTAAGTCTCCGCCTTGTGGCTCTGACGGATCTAGATTTTTGAGGTGAAGCATATTCATCAAATCTGGGTTTGACATGGCCTTGTATGTTAGGCAAAGGTCACCTCTGAGCAGTGGTGTTTAGCGACTGAATAGAGCTGGAGTTCTTTCAGTCGGGCAGCATAGGACAGATGTTTGAGACCCTTTATCCTTTTGGTGAGGAACTTTGTGGCCTCCAGCTGCTGCAAGTGTCGAGTCAGATACATTCGAATGGGGCATTGTACTCAATCATTGGTCTGATGAGTGATGAGTATAGGAGACTATGACCTCCCTTGATCTAGATGAGAATCCCTTCATGATAAGGTGGGCAATGTAGAAGGTCTTCCTAACTACTTTAGCTACATGGGTGTCGAATGACAGACTACTATCAACCTGGGTCCCCAGGTCCCTGATAACTTCTTCTATGCTCAGTGGATTGCCACCTATTTGGTAGCTAGGTAACCTTGTTTTCCCGAAGGGTATGACTATGCATTTTGGCATTTAACTTTAGGCCATGGCTCTGGCACCAGTTATCCGTTGTGAGACCCTTCTGAAGGATATCTGTGTCAGATGTGTTTTCTACTATGGCCCAGTTTGCAGTCATCTGCAAACTTTGTCAGCCATAACCCTCCTGTGTTTGCTTGTACTTGGAAAAGTAGATGCCAAACAAGAGTGGGCCCAGGACTGAGCCCTGTGGTACACCACTTGTGACAGGCTTTGAGTCTGACATGGCGCCAGCAACTCTGACCCTGTGGGTTCTGTCACTCAGCCAGTTTGCAACCCATCTTGTGATGTATGGGTTAACATTTAAGCTGATGAGTTTTCAATGATACCCGAGTGGGGTATTGTATCAAGGCCTTCGCCAGATCGAGGTAGGCTGTATGGACTGCCTTTCCTCATCAATGGCTTTGGTGACTGTTTCAAAAGTCAACCAAGTTTAGAAGGCATGATCTGCCTTTGACAAAGCCAAACTGGGATGGATCCAAAGTCTGCAAATTCCTATGTCTTTATTTATGAGGTCCATTATGATCCTCTCCATGGCTTTGCAGATAAGGCTTGTCAAGCTAATGGGCGGTAATTTCCAGGGTCGGTGGAGGCACCCTTTGTGAAGTGGGACCACAGTTGCAGTGCCACCCCTGGGCACGTATCCAGAGGTAAGACTATGATTAAACAGCTGTCCTAGCTGTGGGTTTAATTCTCGTTGAGTTTGGAGCACACAGCCGGGACACCATCAGGTCCCATGGATGCTGTGTTTTTGCTTTGGAGAGCAGTTCTCACTTGGGCGTTGGAGATGTTTGGGGCTGCAATCGCTTGGTATAGATATCTCTCCTTTTGGGGGGGGAGAAGTTTGCACTGAACCTGTCAGCCAGTATGTTGGCAATGTCTGTAGGATCAGTAATCTTCACATCATTTTGATCTAGTTCTGAGCATATCTGGGAGGTTCCTCCCAGGTTTCTAACATAGCTAAAGAAGGCCTTATGATTGTCTTTTGAGTCTTTAGCTATTTTTCTCTCAAAATTGGCTTTGGATGATTTTATGAGAGCTCTTAGTTTTTTACTTATAGTGATCAAGGGTGTCTTACCTTTTAAGGATTTTGCTCTATCTTGTAGTAGCTTCCTCCTTTGTTGTAGAGTTTGTTTATGGCTGGGGTCCACCAGACTGGACGCTTGCCTTTGGTACAAAGAGTCTTTGTTTTGCTTGGGATTGCCTTATCCATGCAGTCCTGCAGGTGCTGGTAGAAGGCATTTGTAAGTGATTCAGCTTGAGTACTGTTTTCCTCGCCTCGGGGCCTTAAAGGAGACCACACTAGTCTTTAGAAGTGTGAAGTCGGCTTCGAGAAGTTCTTTACTGTGGTCTTTTTATTTCAGGTGGGGTGGGATGAGGACCTCCAGCGAGATTAGTTGTGATCTGATCTCACCAGTGAGGGTACTTCGTGTTGAACATTGTGCTCCCATGTTCGTGATGATGAGATCAAGTATGTTTTCTCCTCTTGTGGGATGGTGACTAGTTGTTCCATGGCATTTGAGTTTATGAATTCCAGGAACTTTTGGGCTAGGTGTTTGGGCTTGAGTAGTGTTCCCAGTCTATATTAGGGTAATTGAAGTCACCTAGTATGATGGTGTTTGGTGATACATTTATCCCTCTAGTGTTTTCAGGAAGGCCATGTGTGGTTCCTGAGTTTGTGAGGGTGGCCTGTAACATGCTACAATTTGCAGAGCAGTCTTGCCTATGGTTAATTGCACCTGGATGGTCTCCGATGCATCATGCGTTGCCACCAGTCTTGAGGTGTGGGTGTCTTTGATGAATATGGATACCCCCCCTCCTTTCTTGGTATTGTCCGGATTTTGGGGCCGAACGCATGATAAGAGGTAAAACCTGATAGTGCTGGGGTGCTCTCAGGAGCCTTGAACCAGGTTTCTGTCACTGCACAGACATCGATGTTCTCCATACTGAGAAGGGCCTCTCAAACTCAGGAACCCCACACAGCCTTCCTGAAGACACTGGAGGGTATAAATGTATCTCCAAACACCATCATATTGGGTGACTTCAACTACCCGAATATAGACTGGGAACATTACTCAAGCCCTAACTTTCTAGCCCAACGGTTCCTGGAGTTCAAAATTCAAATGCCATGGAACAGCTAGTCACTGTTCCCACGAGAGGAGAAAATATACTAGATCTCATTGTCACAAACATGGGGACAAAATGCTCCACACCGAAGTATATCCTCATTGGTGAGATCTGATCATAAACTAATCTCACTGGAAATCCATCTCGCCTCCCCCAAACAAAAGACCATAGTGAAGAACTTCTCTAAAGCAAACTTCACACTACTCAAGACTGGTGTGGTATCCTTCAAGGCCCTGAGCCAGTGGAAACCACAACCCAAGCTGCGGAAGCCCTTACAAATGCCTTCTATGAACAACTCCAGGACTGCATGGATCAGGCAATCCCAAATAAAACCAAGACTCTTTCCACAAAGGGCAAACGTCCAGTCTGGTGGACCCCAGCCATTAACAAGCTTTACAATAAGAGGAGAAAGCTATTACATGATAGAACAAAATCCATAAAAGGGAAGTCACCCCTGATCATTATTAGTAAAAAATACGAGCACTCATAAAATCAACTAAGGCCAATTTTGAGAGAAAATTGCCATGGATTCAAAGGACAATCATAAGGCCTTTTTCAGCTATGTTAGGAACCTGGGTGGAAACTCCCAGATATGCTCAGAATTAGTCCAAAATGATACAAAATCACTGAACCCACAGACATTGCCAACATACTGGCAGACAGGTTCAGTGCAAACTTCACCCCCTCCCTAAAGGAGAGATAACTATCCCAGCCGAGTGTAGCCTCCCGACATCTCAAATGCGCAGGTGAAAGCTGCTCTCTAAAGCTAAAACACAGCATCAATGGGACCGGATGGTGTCCCCGCTGTGTGCTACACGAGCTAAATGAGGAATTAAACCGCACATAAGGCAGCTGTTTAATCTCAGCCTTACCACAGGATACGTGCCCAAGGAGTGGCGTGACGGCAACTGTTGTCCCACTCCACAAAGGCGCCTCTACGGACCCTGGTAATTACCGCCCCATAAGCTTAACAAGTCTAGTCTGCAAAGCTATGGAGAGGATCATAATGGAGCTCATAAACAAAGATATAGGGACTTGCAGACATTGGACCCGACCCAGTTTGGCTTTGTCAAGGGAAGATCATGCCTTTGAACTTGGACTTCTTTGAAACAGTCACCAAGGCCATTGATGAGGAAAGGCAGTCCATACAGCCTACCTTGACCTTGCAAGGCTTTTCACAATACCCCACTCGGTATTGTAGAAAAACTTACCAGCTTAAATGTAAACCCATATGTCACAAGATGGGTTGCAAACTGGCTTAAGGACAGAACCCACAGGGTTAGAGTTGCTGGCTGTGTCAGACTCCAAGCCGGTCACAAGTGGTGTCCCACAGGGCTCGTCCTTGGCCCCCTATTGTTCGGCATCTACTTCTCAGAAGTACAGGCCAACATGGGAGGACTTGGCTGACAAAGTTTGCAGACGACTGCAAACTGGGCACCATAGTGGAAAGTGCATCAGACACGGATATCCTTCAGAAGGGACTCACGGAAACAGATAGCTGGTGCCAGAGCCATGGCCTGAAGTTAAACGCCAAAAAATGTATAGTCATACCCTTTGGGAAAAACAAGGTAACCCCAAGCTACCATATAGGTGGCAATCCACTAAGCACAGAAGAGGTTATCAGGGACCTGGGGACCCAGGTTGACAGTGGCCTTTCTTTGATACTCACATTGCTAAAGTGGTTAGAAAGACCTTCTACATTGCCCACCTGATCATGAAGGGATTCACATCCAGATCTAGTGAGGTTATTGTTCCCCTGTACTCTTCACTTATCAGACCAATGATCGAGTACAATGCCCCATTCGGGATGTATCTCACCCAACATCTGCAGCAATTGGAGAGACCCCAAAAGTTCCTCACCAAAAGGATAAAGGGACTCCAAAATCTGTCATATGCTGCCAGATTGAAGAAACTCCAGCTCTATTCAGTCGCATTCCGTCTTCTCAGAGGTGACGTGTCTGACATACAAGGCCATGTCCAACCCGGAATTAATGGACATGCTCCACCTCAAAAAATCCAAATCCACCAAAACCACTAGAGCAAGTGACTTAGCACAGATATAAATAGGACGTGCTGGAGGGATAGATTTATCACTCAGAGACTCCCTATGCTGTGGAATAAAATCCCGGTCCATGTGAGGCAGAGCACCTCGCTGACTCTGTTCAAGAGAAATCTAGACCTGTGGATGGGAGATCGTAGGTTTACCCCGGGAATCATCTCTGTGTCACTGCTGGACAGAGGCACAACAAACTAATGGGCACAGTATTTTTTCATATAAGGGGTGGCGTAAGCCACAAAAATTTGGGCTAGGCTTATAAATGCCTTAGGGCAGATAGCCTAGTATAAACCTATGAACCTATGAACCTAATACCATTTGAGGGTATTATTACTATTATTATCATTAGTATTAAAGGATTGTTATTACACACTCACCAGCATGGATTGGTTGCCTTGCTGTTACACCAGCTGGACCTGCACAAATAAGACATTTATTGTCACTGGGCACAACTGTGCCATTGATACTGTGAGTATGATACAGTTCAGTAGTACAACAGTTGGCTTTCACAGGTCTACTGCCGATATTGAGAATATCACTCTTGCACAATAATTACCAAGATAACAGCTACAAGCACAGTACACACCTCACACATGCATAAACTACCAGTGTAGAGAACAGTCAACTATAGATATGGCATGTTACCTGCACGCTCCAAGTCCTCATGCTGGGTGGCTCCAGCCTCCATCATTACACATGTGTGCGGATGTTGTTGTTGGGCTGGAGCCACAACACTTAGGAAGAGCCCCTCCAGTCTGGTGAGGGGGGGGGTGTATAGCTGCCCCACCACCTGTGGCAAGCTGTTGCCTGTGGATATCAGATGCACGCTGACGGACATTTTTAATTAAATCACTGCACTGACGGCGTACCTGGTCATATGTCCATTTATGCATGCCTATGTCATTTACCCGACGGACAAGGTCTTGCCACAGTGCAGCCCTCTCCTGCTGGTTCTGGCTGGTGCGGGAAAAGAGTGTGGCAAAATCCCGCACCAGGCTCTGGTGTATCTCCTCTTCCTCTGCAGCAGAATACATGGGGTTGTGCTGGTGCACCGTTGCCCTGGAAGGAAAAGAAAAATATGTGAGCAAGTGATATGGCACACATAATACTCTACTGTAGTGATATGACTGAACTGCCATATATAGCATCTGTCTGTCTATTGGGGGATACACATGTAAATGACCACATATCAGTGCTCAGCTGACAACTGTGTGACAGTGCGTGGCACACTCCATACAACAAACAAGTATACTCCAGCAGTCGGCACACTGTTTGAGGTCCAATGCACAGCCTCACACTGGGGGTTTGTATCAAGGTAATGTATGGGGAACATTGTCAACCCATGCAATGCATGCAATGCACAGTACAAATTTCACTGGTAATACACCGTAGTCTTTGTTGCCATAACCATACCTACACCGCAGTCACATACAGGGAACCACAGCACAACATATGGCAATGTTGCATGTTTGTATCCCAATACGTGACACATCTTTCTCTGGCCTCACACCAAGGACACACACTACCATGACAGACACAAAGTCATGCTGAGCAATCACACCATTACAGACCTTGCACACAGTCAGTGGCACACTCATTCCACCTCACATAGTTGGTATTGCAATGAGTACATGTGTGTGTGCATTGTGTCATACGCTGGTAGTATGCTATTGGGCCTGGGCCTACAGCAGCATACTGTTATGCTACCCTGCCCCTTGGGACACATGTAATGTGATTGTACTTGCTCCTGTCAGACAGTTACACAGGGTGGCTCATATGGCATACTACCTATCTGCATATCATTCAACAGGGGTATGTCTGACATCTACTAATGGGGAGCCTTTCTTCTTAATGCTGGGTGGTTTACTCCAGGGTATGGCTTATTTGTGGGTAGGAACCTGTACCTCCACCATGTGCTCTTTACTGCGGTGCCAAGGATGACAGACATAGGTCATTTAGGCTGGGGATATTGTGAGGTGTTACCATGGTTGCTGGACAACTGTTATGGGTGTGACTTAACTATGTATATCCAGCAGTGGTAACCTCTGTGTAGGTAGTTTGAGAGGCACTCTATCTGTGGTTTTGTCAGTCACTCTGCATAGGTAATGTGTTTGAGGGCATTATCACTGTTTGTTAGGTATGACTGTGTCCTTCTCCCTTTCTGTAGTTGTCATGGGAGGTACATACCGTGTAGGACATTGTGAGGTGTAGAGGGGTACAGTGACCTACATTTCACTAGCTGACACACCATTTCTGCTGACACGTACCATGTATAGGTATTACAAGACTGGTGTTCCCCTGTGAATATCAAAGGGGAAGCTATTGTACACTTGTTTCCCATGTTCCCTCCTGACACATCCAGTAGTAGGCAGGCAACCACATATGTGGTGGTTAGTGGTGTAAGTGTTTTGGAATGGGGTATGGTACTCCTGTATCCGCACTGGTGTTCAGTCCATAACTTTGTCACCAGGCACCTGTTGCAATACATCTGCACACATGTGCCTCTCTCAGTATATATATATATATATATATATATATATATATATATATATATATATATATTTATATATATATATATATATATATATATATATATATATATATATATATATATATATATATATATATATATATATAGAGAGAGAGGGGGGGGGAGAGATATTCATATACATACATATCTGTAGACATTCATATCTGTCTGTATATGTGTATGTATCTATATATATCTATATATGTATGTGTCTATTACATAATATATGTATATACATATTCTATCTATCTGTCTATATATGTTCATAGGTTCATAGGTTCATAGGTAGGTACTAGGCTATTGGCCCTAGGGCCCATACAAGCCTAGCCAATAAATGTACCCTGGCTTTCGCCACCCAAGAAAAGTATTTTCCTATGCCCCTGTCGAGCAGAGCCACAGAAGTAATCCCCGGGTTGAATTTCCCATTTCCCATCCAATCATCAAGATTTTTCTTGAAGAGTGCTAATGTGGAGCTCTGTTTGACATAGATAGGTAGTCTGTTCCAGAGTATGGGAAGTCTCTGGGACAGGAATCAATCCCTCCAGCATGTTCTGTTTATTGTGGTGACAAGGTTAAGGTCCCTAGAGCGTGTAGCTCAGAGGGATTGGGATTTCTTTAAGTGGAGCATGTCCAACAGCTCTGGGTTTGACATAGCTTTGTATGTTAGGCAGAGATCATCCCTGAGTAGGTGATATGCGATGGAGTAAAGCTGTCGTTTTTTGAGACGGTCTGCATAGGACATCTGTTTGAGGCCAGTAATCCTCTTTGTGAGGTATTTCTGTGGTCTTTCCAGTTGTTGTAGATGTCTTGTGAGGTACATACCAAAAGGGGCATTGTACTCTATAATGGGTCTAATAAGTGATGAGTAGAGGGGAACAATGACCTTTTTTTCTGGATGAGAATCCTTTTGTGATGAGATGAGCCACGTAGAAGGATTTCCTAACCACTGTGGCGATGTGATTATCAAAGGAGAGACTACTGTCCACCTGTGTCCCAAGGTCTCTTATCACAGTTTCGGCATTAAGTAGACTACCAGCTATGTGGTAGTTCATGGGTACAGAGTTTTTACCAAAGGGGATGACAATACACTTTTTGGCATTGAGCTTCAGGCCATGGCTTTGACACCAGGTATCTGTCTCAGTGAGGCCCTTTTGTAGTTTGTCCACATCGTTAGGAGATGCGATTATGGCTCCTAGTTTGCAGTTATCTGCAAACTTTGTTAGCCAAAGACCTTCTGTGTTGGCCCGCACTTCAGAGAAGTAGATACCAAACAGGAGAGGACCCAGGACTGAACCCTGTGGTACTCCACTTGTCACTGGTCTGATGTCGGATTTGGAATACGCTACTTTCACAGTGTGGGTTCTGTCCATGAGCCAGTTGGCAACCATCTTATTACATAGGGATTTATACCTAGTTTAGTGAGCTTATCTATAATTCCAGAGTGGGGGATGGTGTTGAAAGCCTTGGTGAGATCTAGATAAGCTGTGTGAACCATTTTACCATCATCTATGGCTTTGGTGACTGCTTCAAAGAAGTCAATCAGGTTTAGGAGACATGATCTGCCTTTTACAAATCCAAACTGAGTAGGGTCCAGAGTTTGGACATTACCAATGTCTTTGTTTATGAGTTCCATGATGATACGTTCCATGGCCTTGCAGACCAGGCTCGTCAGGCTAATGGGGCGGTAGTTACCGGGGTCCGTCATGGCTCCCCCTTTGTGGAGTGGGATAACTGTTGTGGTGTGCCATTCAGTGGGTACAAAGCCTGAGGTGAGGCTATGATTGAACATGGTACTTAGGTAGGGTGCCAGTTCATTCTGTAATTCATGTAGAACGCAGCCTGGGATATTGTCAGGTCCCATGGATGCTGTGTTCTTGGCTTTGGAGAGTGTTTTTTACCTGTACAGCTGTGATTATAGGAACTTTGCATTCTTCCAGTATAGAGATGGGCCCTCTAGGGGGTGAGAGGGGGGTAAAGTTAACACTGAACCTATATGCTAGGATGTTGGCAATATCAGTTGGTTCTGTATATTTAGTGCCATTACGCTGTAACTCAGAGCAGATCTGAGTGTTCCCATTTAGATTCTTGACATAGCTATAGAATGCTTTGTGGTTGTCTTTAGAGTCAGTGGCAATTTTGTTTTCATAACTAGCTTTGGAGGATTTTATGAGGGATCTCAGCTTCTTACCGAGGTTGACCAGGAAGTTCCTCCAGTCATGGGATTTTACTTTTTTTGCAACCGTTTCTTTCTTCTGTTGTAGAGTTTGTTTATGGCAGAGGACCACCAGACTGGCTTCCTTTGTCTGGAGGATAACATTTTGGTTCTGTTAGGGATAGCATGATCCATGCACTCATGTAAGTGCTTATAAAGTGCATTTGTGTAGAATTCGGCAGTCATACCTCTATTGTCCGTCTGCATGGGTGTCATGACGTTTGCCACTTCTGTCTTAAGAAGTGTGAAGTTGGCTTTTGAGAAGTTTGTTACAATGGTTTCCCTAATTGGAGCTGGGAGTGGGATGTGGATGTCTAGGCTGATTAACTTGTGGTTGGATCTGACCAACGAGGAATTGACCTCTGGTGTGGAACACCAGTTTCCCATGTTGGTGATGACCAGATCTAGGATATTGCTGCCCCTGGTGGGGGTGTGAATAACTTGATCCAAGGCATTGGTATTTATGAATTCTAGAAAACGTTGAGCAAAAGAGTTGGTACATGAGTAGTTTTTCCAGTTAATGGTGGGGTAGTTGAAATCGCCCATTATTAGGGTGTTGGGTTGTACCCTAATACTTTCCAGTGTATCAAGAAATGAGGAGTGTGAATCCTGGGGCATGGTGGGGGGTCTGTAGCAAGCTACAATTTGGATTGCGGTCTTGCCCAGAGTTAGTTGCACTTGGATAATCTCGGATGCATTATGCTGTGCAACTAGCCTGGAGGTGTATATATTCTTAATAAATATGGACACGCCTCTGCCTTTAGTGCTTCTTTCTGGGTTAGGTGGCCAAAAGGTGTGGTATGAATTGAAGCCTGGTAATGCAGGGGTGCTCTCTGGAGCTTTGAACCAGGTGTCTGTCACTGCACAGATGTCACAGATGTCACCGGTTATGGTGGTGAATTTGTCATTTGAACCTTGCCTAAAAAAGGCACTATAGGGGTGGCAAGAGTCTTAGCCAGTATCCGGAATCCTAAGGGTGACAGGTGCAGGCCATCTCTGGCAAAGCATTGTGGACTGTCGATCATGTCGTCCCAGGCAAACAAATACTGGATCCCCTTAGAATGACACCAGAAGCTTAGCCAATTGTTGAAGTCAATCATTTTGTCCTTGTACTGTGGGATCATTCTGGGTCTATCTATTTCTACATCCCTCTCTATCTATGTATACATATATGCATATTATATATAGATACATATATAAATATACATACATATACATATAATATATATATATATATATATATATATATATATATATATATATATATATATATATATATATATATATATATATATATACCTTTTTATTTATACATACGAATACACACACTAACATACTGCTAAACATCCATTACTGTACAACCTACATTGTACGTTGCACTACAACCTACATTGATATGTGCACATAGCATCCTTCACATACATATGTATGTCCAGCCTTCACTAACAGTTGCAGTATGTCCCCTGCCCTATGCACATCTTCATATATATAGATACAGACTGCTAACACATATGGAGGGTTCACAGTATGTAGACTATTACATTATTAGTTTACATTACCTTTGTTTGTGACTGCTGTTTGTGATGGCTTGCTGCTGGTTAGCTTGCTGTTTTGTATTGTTTTATTTTTGGTGGCTGTCTCTGTGTCTCTTTTTCAGTTTTTCTGTTTTTTCTGTCTCTCTCTCTCTCTCTCTCTCTCTCTCTCGCTCTCTCTCTCTCTCTCCTTCCAGATGTTGCAATGAAAGTATTGCATGTGTGGACTGGGAGTACAGGCTGCTTTTGTAGGTATATGCACATGTGCATGTGATGGCCTCTGCACCAATTGTTAGCCAGCATTTACTAATTGCATGCAGCCTGCTGTGTGGTAATTGCAGTTCTCACTGTGATTTCAGGACAGTGCTATAAAATGTTAGGTTAGGTAGGCGTAGCCCTTTCAGATTTACAAGGTGGGGACCATGCTGGTATGCTGTGGACACTGTTGTGTGAGTGTAAAGGTTGGTATGTCTCTCATATTAGAGGCTGTGTTGTAGGCACTGACATGCATGTTGTACTGACACCTGACTATTGCTTCCTCCAGTTTATTCTTCTCAGTGTGTATGTTAACTGACACCTAATAATACTAATACTGTTTAAATGGGAGTATGTGCTTTCCTTTGGGACTTGTGGAGTAACTGGTATACAGCAGTGGCTCTTGCAATTTGTTGCTATGGCTTCACTATTTGGCCTTTACATTCACTCCTTGAATGCCTGCTAGGTGTCTTTACTGGAATGTGTTGCTATGGCTTTCCTATTTTCCATTTACATTCACTCCTTGTAATGCTTGCTATATTTCTTTCAGCAGCAATTCCTTATATGTTTGTTGTGGTTTGGTGGTACTGCATGCAGTCTGGTCTGGCCAAGGTGTGGGGCTTGACACCTACAAGGGTATTTTATTTTGCTGCTGAGCAGTAGTGGTGCCTTGTACTTTGTACTAACAGTTATGGATAGCAGGCGCATGCAGTGCTTGTAAACTGCTATACTGTCCTTATTTTATTAGTTGGATACCTCCTTTGGTATTTGTGGGTTGTACACCTACATGTGGGTGTGCTTGTGGAAGCTATTCTACAGCTATTCACAGAGTGTGTGACAGCAGACAGAATGGTATGCCTGTGAGTTTGTGACACTTGCAGGCCTCAGATAGTCTCAGGTGTATCTTTTATCAGCCTCAGGGAATGGTTCATATCAGTGGGATACACCCGTGATATATTTAAGATATTCTGCAGTTGTGACTGTGGGGTATTTTGAGCATATGTATTACTACACCATTTTTGGCATGCAAGTAGTGCATACTTTCAGTAGTTGACAGTTACCATTATGTGGGATAAAACACCTTTCTGCCTACTGTTAGTACATTTCACAGGGAGTCAGTGGGGCACAGTTAACATTTGTTTTCAAATCAGGGACATCCCTGTAAATCAGTCACAGTTGCGAGGTCTGGCCTCTTACCTGTTCAAATATGGCAGTGTTTATCCTGCTCTGATAGTGTGTGTGGTTTGCAAGATGCTACTGCCACATTATTACCTACTAGCTACCGACTAGCATGGCTGTTTCTCTTATCACACTAATGTTATACAAATCTACAAGAATTGCCAGTAAAGATACAAGAAAAGCTTTGTGTAATAGCCTTCCTATATTCCCTTTACATTCAGTCCTACTATTTCATGATATATTGCTTTCAGCACAAAGTTCTTGCATATCAGTCATGGCTTAGTGGTAAGTCATGCAGACTAGTGTTTCCAAGGTCCTGGGTTTGAGACTTGACAGAGGAATTTTATTTTGCTGCTGAGCAGACTACAGGCCTTCTCAGTCAGAGTGACTAAGGCACTTTTAAGCAGTTGTAAGCGGGTTAGCGCTGGTTTGCATGGAGCTCACGCATGCGCACTGTCGCTTAGCTTCGTGCACACATGCTTAGCTAAGTGCACACAAGCGCACACCCACTTACAACTCCTTAAAAGTGCTTACTGTCGCGCACACCCGCGCTAATTTCTTTGAAAGAAAAGAAAATGGGGAGATAGGAAAGTGGTGAAAAAGGGGGCACAAAGAGGGTAGGACAGTTGGAAAACAAGCTTGGGATTTGCAGGAAGGATGTAGGAAAGGCCCATAGCTGCCCATTTCTTTATCAGCAACAGCTGTGCATATGTCTGTAATTTGGTGTGAAATTTGAAACCTTCCACCCCTGAGAGAGGGGTGAGGACAACAAAATATGTTGTACAGCCATTTGTAATTACCAGTTCACATGTCCAGCAGACATGTCTGCAAAATGGGCAGCTATGTATGGGGCGTATTTTTTTTGCGGGAACAGAGTGCCCTTTTTTAATTTTTTTATCAGGTGAGAGTGGAATGTGAGGTACAGGAAGTAGGCATATTTGGGGAGGTAGGTAGGGGAGGTTAACAGACAAGACAAACAAGATGCAAACATGGGTGGAGTATGACACATGTGGGAGGGAAACACAATTGGCGGGGACGGATGTTTGGATATCGCGACCCCATGAGCCCACAGATGGCAACAGTGGAACTGAGATCCCCACCCATGGGCAGTTGCCACTGTGCCTTCACAGCCCAGGACGGGGCTGTGCTGGGGGCTGTATAGGACGGGCAGCAGGGACACCCGTGAGTTGTGCCACCTGAGCCTCAAGCTGGCGTAGGGGTTCAAGCACAGAATGCCTGATCTCGCTACGCACCACAGACCGGACACTTTGGAGGGTGAGTGGACGATCTCCTCCAGCCACGCTTGCAGAGGGGGGATGAGCCCCATCCCCTGCAGTGCTTCCACCTGAAGGTGGCACAGGGCCACCGGAGGAGGTTCCAGCCTGGGAACTAGTGCCAGGTGCACTCGCCAGCTGAGGTGGGAGAGGTGGGTCCGCTGGAACCCGCCTTCCCTGTTGTCCTATGTTTAGAAATATTTTATGACATTTTGGGTTAGTAACAAACAATACCATTCAAAATTAGTTGTAACAGCATGCATCAGTATTCCCATTAACCAAACACCCATGAATTCCAAACATTGAACAACAAGCATGACACATGCATATTTTGAACAACAGTACACAATCCAACAGCATGCAGGGTTGATTGATGGCAACAGGCCATCAGGTTTGGA
>NC_056741.1:2195334-2255334 GCF_019279795.1 Protopterus annectens
CCCGCCCCACCCCCATTACATTGAACTTTGTCCAGGTTTCTTGCATTAAGATGTTACAATGGGAAGGGAAAGACATACCAGAAGTTCTCTTTTCTATACTGCTTCTCCTGAACAGCGCTGATGTACTGCGCAAGCAAGTCCCATACACATTTGCAGTGCATCAGTAAACAAGGAAGAACATGGAAAAACACTACAGCAATGTTATACAGTGACATTATTTAGGAAAAGCAAGTAATTTCTTTCTTGAGTAATATCATTGTGTAATAGCAATAACTCACATGATTTACCCACTGCTGGCTTCGTTTCATCACTCAGGCTTCACCCTTTTGAGCACATCATGCCAAACATAGGTAAATCCAGTGATACCTACACCCAGTCATAGGTTATTGCTAAAATATCAACCCCTTTCTTTGATTTTCAAGGCAGAAATTAACTATTAATGTAGTAAACCTTCTTTTTGAATGTCTTATCCCTTTCAGCTAATATGCAATACATCTTCCCTAGGGACAGTTGTATACATTTAACACTACCCAACCAAGCATCTGTTCATTATTTTATTTTTAATATTCTCATTTTCCTTACCACAATCACATAAAAGAGAATGGATTTTAGGAAAGTTGGCATTGCTGAATCTGTTACAGAAGCTGATTAAAGCTTCAAGTAGATGCCCCTATTTTTGACTACAATAAACTATTCCATTAATTATAATCCAGCCATTATTTAGCTGTTTATTCTCTCTTTCCATCCCTTTTCCACTTTCTGCAGATATTCTGCACTTTCCTTCACCAGGGTGGCCTACAACAAATTCAGGAAACACTGCATTGACAGTAATGTTTTATCCAAAGATATTGAATTACCTGTAACATGTACTGTTCTATTCTAGCACTATACAGATGATATTGGTGCTGCCACAAGTCAAACCATCAGGAGGCTTGTAAGATAGTGCAGGTGTGAAAATGTCACCAGATACCAGGATGAGTATAAATTTAGTTTCTTTCTGAGTCAATCAGCTGTTGATTAGTACACCATTAGTCCTCTTTTCTTTTGCTTTCTTTTTGACTGTTCTGTTTGGAAAGAAAGGCAAAATATAAACAAAATTCCAAAGATGATGAAACTATGACATTTATATTACCATTATGAACAAAAAAGTCCAACTGGGTAATACCCATTTTAGAGGAGGCTCAGGGAAAAAAGCTCCATTTGCTTACACTGCATTTTACTAAGTTTCAGTTAGAGTAGTTACATTTCTGTTTATATTTATACGTAAACAGTAGTTACATTTATACATTCTAAGATTTGACAGAGGTGAAAGTTACTTAAGAGAAAGCCCACATGCAGCTTAGTGGATTGTACAGGTAGTAGTTAGGTATAAAAATTGCCTTGTCATTTCAGTGAAAGGTTGAGAATATTATGTTTAAGGAGAGTATTTGGAGAGTATTGTAGAAGGCCACTGTGGTGTAGCAGTTAGCGTTGTCGGCTCACAGCAAGAGGTTCTCCAGTTTGATTCTTGGCTGGAGCACCTTCTGTGCAGAGTCTGCATGTCCTCCTTGTGGCTGAGTGAGTTTTAAAGACATGCAAGTAAGTGCGTGTGTGTATGTGTGTGCCTTCTATGATGGTTGGGCACCGGGCTGACAACTCAACACCATAAAAACACAACTGCCAATCAGTCTGTAGACCGGTGATCCACTGTGGTGACCCTTAACTGGGAAAAGCTGAAAGACATTTGGAGATTATTGTACGTTGAGCACAAAATCTCAACCTGGTGATGAGCATATGCAGCACCAGGACTGGTTAAGGTGTTGTTTAAGCAGTGGTTTAAAACTTTGAGTTTGTCAGAGAGTTTTATTTGTGAGAGGATACTATTGCACAGTTTAGCAATGTATTTGGAGTACAGTGAGTCTCCTGCAACATTATTTGACTTATTTGTAAGTAATAAGAATTTGTTACTAGAGCAGAGGTCCCTTGCTGGACAGTAGGTCAATAATAAGTTATATAGTGCAAGGCATTTTTGTGGATGATGAATGAGTTTGTGCACTGTAGTTAGTTATAAATATGTTAGGTAGTTGTGTAGTTCAAGCCAGTTTAATAGCTTTAAGCTATGACAATGGTGGGTCCTATGGGGGAGACTGGTGACGAATTTAGCTATTTATTGTAGCAGGAGTCAAGTTTCTTTCTTTGATTATCATTTAAGTTTGTCAGGATAGGAGCAGCGTATAAGAGAGTTGGCAAAAAGAAGGTGGTAGCTAGAGTTTTTCTTGCAGTACCTGTAAGGAATCCATTAATGCTACATAGGGAGCCTAGTTTCTGGTGAGTAAATGTAATGGTGTGCAGTATATGCTGGTCATATCTGAGACTGTCATCTATTATAACACCTAGAAGTTTATTGTGAGTTACAGTTTCAATGAAAGTATTATTTGCTGACTTTATGGTAAAAAAATTACTTTTAATTTTGCATATTTTTGACGTAAAAAGCATTAACTTAGTTTCTTGGAGTTGAGTAGGAGGCTTGATTCTTTGAGCCAGGTTTCTACAGAGAAGGAAGATTTTGGAGTAATGTCTTGGAGCTTATTTATTGTTGAGGTTGCACATATTAATGTTAAGTTGTCTGCATACTGAACTAAACTAGCATGGTGAGTGGAGGTGTGGAGCTCATTAATAAATATATTAAATAGGAGAGGACTCGGGATAGAGTCCTGAGGGACACCTGTATTAACTGGTTGAAAGGATGAGTAAGTTTGTTGCTATTTAATGGCTTGTTGCCTGCCAGATAGGCAACTAAGAAACCACCACAACGAGTATTGTGAAAGTCCTATTGAGTTGAGTCAAATGAGCAGTTGATGGTACGAGACAGTATTAAATGCCTCTGACAAATTTAAGAACATGGTGGACACAAGTAGACCATCGTTAATGTCGGTTTATTAAATCGGTAAAATGTAGTAGAGCAGTAGTGGTGCTGTGCTGGGACATAAAGCCATGTTGTGTTTCTGAGTGCAGGTTATTTGAGGTTGCTGCATATGGATGCATTTCTCTAATAGTTTAGAGAGGGAGCTATTGGTCTGTAGTTATTAAACTTTGTAGATGTGCTGCTTTTCTGCAGCGGTATAATGTAGAATTTTTTTCAAAGTGCCGGAACTTATTTTTCTACTATGGACCTATTAATTATTATGGACACAAAGAAGGCTATGACTTCTGCAACCATTTTTAGGTAGTCTGATGGCAATTGGTATACAGCTACGGAAGTAGTTTTTATTTTAAGAAGCAACTTCCTTATGAATGAAATAGGTACTAAGCTAAAAGTGAAGAGCTGTGGGCGGTTTTGATTAGACAGGGGTAGAGAGAGGGAGGACAGATGTATAAGTGTCTAAGAGAGATAACATTGGTTGTATAAAGTAGGAATTAAACTGTGTGGGGATAGAATCTGTCTTATCTTAATATTATCTTTGGAGTACAAAGCAAAAATAAATGTTGTTTAACTGCATACTTATGTGTGCATCCATTCATTCATTCATTCATTCATTCATTCATTCATTCATTCATTCATTCATTCATCCAATTAGATGATGGGAGAGCTGGATGGATCATTGTGATACATGTATAGTCACATGACCTCTGTCAGAAGCAAAAACAAAATACAGCGTGCATTACATTGGGTCTTGAATAATTAGCTGTAGTTTATAAGGGACCCTGCAAAGCAACCTAGCAGATTAATATACAGTTCATGGATTGTGCAGTTCACAAATATGCCAGATGAAAGACTTATATGTGACAGCCTGGCCAAGGTACGTTGCAAATTTAAGTACAAAGTGTTTCAAAGTCTTTTGTGTTTGGGTGGCATATTGTTCCATATTCTGTATGACACAGCAGAGCTTTTGTTTATTTATTATTTAACATTTGTTGACTGGGAAATGTCCAACTAGGACAGAACCTATTTTCAGTGGAGGCCCAGGGAGAAATACTCTAGATGCATGTCTTTGGAATGTGGGAGGAAACTGGAGTACCCAGAGGAAACCCATACAAATGCAGGGAGGACATGCAGACTTTGTACAGAAGGCACCCCAGGCAAGAATTGAACTGTAGGACTTCTTGCTGTTAGGTGACAACATTAACTGACACACCACTGTGCCACCCCGCACCTTTGCATACAATACAGTACTCTGTGACACTATATCAACAGTTTTAATCAAAGTTTACTCTACTTGTAATTGGTCGTCTTCCTAACTACCTTTCTTTCACCCCTCCTAATAACCCTTTACCCTTTACCTTTCCAATTTCTCCTTCATTAATACTCTTTGGTGGCACTTTCTCTTCCTGTGTACATCAAGCAATTCAATATCACCGTCCCTTCTCGCTCAGTGCTCCTCTTTCCTATTTTCTTTGTGACTCTCACTGATATCCTAAAGATTTCACTTTCATAGTCGGTCACCCTGAACTATCTCCCTTCTTTCTTCTTTCTCCTAGGGTATATACCTGTCTCTGCGAATGGAGCAGAACTCCCCTATAGCCAGACAAAAAAGCTACAGCCCTAACCAGTTTACATCACAATATATCTCCATTATTATAAATGTATGTTTATATTTTGTATTAATTTCCTGCAAGCAAACTCTTGTGTGAACAGCCACTAGCACAACATTGAACCACATCTCCCTGCTACACTCCTGTCCAGGTTTACTCTCTTAAATACAATCTTTTAGTTAGCTGTATCTCCTTTTTCATATACTGATGGCTCCAGTGACTGATTATTTTTTCTTTCTGCCTGTTCCTGTGATCTGGTCCAGTCTGCTCCATTCGCCCGCTCGGGTTCTCTCCGCTCCCCTACCCTGCCCCCAAATTCCACCCAAACTCACTACTCCTAACTCTCTACCATTAAACCATTCCCATAATTATTAGCTCACCTTTCACCTTACTCTTACATAGCCTCTTCCTTCCCCTTTATCCAGCAACCTACCCTTCACCATTTACTTCTCCCACTAACTGCTCTCTCTTACTTTACCTAATTAAGTTTATCTATATTACCACTCTTTCCCAACCTAATTGCATCCCTATAATATATCTAACTCTTCACTTTTGGTTTACTATCTCTACTCCTTTTTACATCTTCATCTCTGATATATGCTTCACTCTTCCTCCATAACCTCCTATTTCTCTATTTTCTTACTCAGCTAACTACATTCAATACTACCACCATAGCCCCTAAGCTTACAATGGTCACATCCATTCCTATAACACACTCAAACTGTTACTCCAGTATATCATCCAATCTCTTTCCTCTACACCCCCTACTCTTCCCCAAACTAAAACCCCTACCCATAACTATACCGACTCTCATCTCATGCACGCACTTCAGCAGACCTAGAAAACAACTACAGAACCCAGTCCACACACACAAATTCTCTACAGTTCCTCTTAGTGGAGATATTCAACCCAATCCAGGTCCCACCTCACCTACCTTTCCAACTCAACCCACCTCCTTCAAAACCCTAAAGCTCAGCACTCTCAATTTCCAAAGCATTCATAATAAAATCAATGACTTTCATGGCTGGACTTTCCTCTACAAATATGACATTAATGCTGCCACTGAAACTTGGCTCAAACCAGTTATAAAATTCCTCCTCCCAGATTTCAATTCTGTTAGACTTCATAGACACCACAAAAAAGGAGGATGAGTCAACCTTCTCTACCCTATTAACTAACCCCTTCACCAACTCCATCCCAAAATTTGCTACTGTAGAAATTCAAGCCTCCTTATCAAAAATAAACAAGTCCAAGAAAATATGCATCATAGAAATTTACATTTCCCCAGGCAATAATACACCTATCATTGAGTACATCATTGCCTGGATCAAAAAAGAAACCATTATTTTAGGAGACATAAATATAGACTGAGCCAACATCTGCTCAAAACATCCCTCCTCAAATCTAAACTTATTTCATTTTCCCCAACTAATTACATCACCTACTAGATTTAATAAATCCCACTCTGAAGGCTCCTGCCTAGATTGGATACTTGTCACTGACTCTAATAAAATCTCCTTAGCAGGCACTATACCAAATACTCTGTTTGCTTTCATCCTCAGAACTTCCGCAGCCATCCAAAAAGAACACCACTACAAACACTCCAGAAACCTAACTAACATTGACCCTCAACTGCTCATCGACCTACTAAAACAAATAAATTGGAATATTCCAAAGAAAATCCCCCAGACATAGCTGTCAGCTGCTTCAGCAACTTATTCCTTGATACCTTAAATAAACTTGTAACTTCCCGCATGAAAAAGGTAAAATTTAATTCAGCCCCTGGCTAGCAAGGTCAACAAAACAACTAATGCAAAACATAGATAAAGTATGGAAACTGTGTCAAAAACACAAAAATCCTACCACCCTACAACACTACAGGCAACTCCATAACCATATAAAAAGCAAATAACCAATGACAAAAGAGAGTACTAACTAAAATTCCAGTCCAACAACAAAAACAATCCCCAAAAATTCTGGACTGTAATTTTCTCACTCCTAAACCCATGTACTAAGGCCAATCCCACAACATTTCCTAACAAAAATAATTCACATATGGCCACTCTCTTCAACAGCCATTTTATTATCATTATATGCAGTATCACACCCAACTTTACCCAGCCCTATACTAATTCAAACATCTCTGCCACTAGTTTTTCATATTTTTCCCTCCCCTCCCACACACCTCCCTCTGCATCCTACCAAGATTCTACTGATACCTTCAAATCCTCCACAACCTCCTTCTCCTTAAAACTTATCCCTACTGCAACCATAAACTGCTTAGTACTCAAACTTAATCCTTGCTCGAATGGAGCAGATAATCTCCCTACAACTAACAATCTAAAACTTGCCATAAAGGCAATTATCTACCCTGTTAGCATGCATATAAATAGATCCATACTCAAATCCTTTGTTCCAAAGACCTGGAAACTGGCATTTATTCTACACCTCCATAAAGGTGGTGAATCCACAAATCTCTCCAACTACCATCCAATTGGTATTCTTTCCCCAGATTCCAAGATTCTTGAAAAATATGTACAGTCTGAACTTCTTGACTTTCTCACCACAAATCAAAGTCTGTCTCCTACTCAATATAGGTTCAGGCTAGGTCAAAGCACAATGACTGCTATCATCTCCTTCATGGACACCATCAATAAATCTGGCGACTCTGCTAATTTTGTCTCATCCATCTTCCTAGACCTTTCCAAAGCCTTTAATACCATGTCTCACCCCCCACTTCTTCTGAGCCAGTTTTCACTAACTGAACTGTCCCCCCATCACTTAATTGGTTTTCAGGCTATTTAACAAATAGGTAACAAGCTGTTAAATGGAACTTCTCCCTCTCTTCTTATCTACCTAACCCCAGAGGGGTGCCCCAAGGTTCATATTAGGACCCTTATGTTTCAGCTTCTTCATTAATAGGCTCCACTTATCACTTACTCATGGTTCTTTTATTCAATATGCTGATGATTCTACAATCCTTTGCTCTGCTGATTCCATTATTAAACTCCAAAAATTACTCAACTGCCATTCTTTTCCAAAACCAAGCTACTTGTTTTTACCCCTAAGTCTCATACCTCACTAAACAAAGACCAATTCATTATACTCTTCCACACAATACACCGACTGAAATAGTCTCCGATATTAAACTACTATGTGTTGTTATAGATGAACACCTCAAATTCAATCTTCATGTCCAACACAACATCGAAAAGATCTCATCAAAAATTTGGCTTACTATACAGACTCAAAAACTTTCTCACCCCCACTACAAAAAAGACTCTAGTCATCATGAATCTTTTACCTGCCCTTTCCTCTCTTTTCACCAACTACTTACCCAAAAGATCTCTTAGGTCTGAAAATCAATATCTGCTACAGATTTATAAACCAAAACTTTCAGCTGGCCAATCCCTATACTCCTATACTATTGCAAAAAGTGGAATTCTCTGATCTAACCCAACTATTGCTACTTTCAAACGCTTGTTACACAACTACCTATCTTCCATTTGGAAATGTAACTGCTCTACGTCCAATTCAGTCAAGACATGACCTCTTCCAATTCCTTCACTCCCTTTCTGCAACCTCTACTCTTTCCTCTGTTCTATCACTTAGACTACCTGTCAAAAGTGATAACTGCCTATATTCATATTTTTCTTATGAATGGTCTTGTCACTATTGTAAAGTTCTTTATATATGTGCATTTTTGAAATGTTATCTGTTATAAGTATGGGAATTGTTTTGTTTACCTACTTCATTACTTATATTTAAACTGTTTACACTTGTATTATGTATTTGGAGCTTTTCTCCCCAGGCTCACACTGAAAATGGGCTCTTATACCCATTGGACTTTCTCAGTAATCAAATGCCAATAAATAAATAAATAAATACATACATGCTGGCTTCTGGTCACTTAAAGGTGACATTTTCTGGTGTCTCTTATAGATGATGATCACATTGTAGAGAGCAGATCAAACAATGCATAAAGCAGGACAGTCAGAACTTAAGAGTTTATTTATTTGTCTGTCTTTGTTTAATGGGAAAGCCTGACTGGGTAATAGCCATCTTCAGGGGATGCTCAGAGAAAAAACTCCATTTGCTTACATTGCATTATACTAAATCCCAGTTAAACACAGACTAGTTACATTTTTATTTACATTTATACACAAACAGCAGTTACAGTGATACTTTCTAACATTTTACAGAGGTGGAAGTTACTAAAGAGAAAGTCCACATGCAACTTAATGGATTTGTACAGACAGCAGTTAGGTATAAACATTGTTTTGTCATTTCAATGAGAAGTCAAGAGTATTCTGTTTAAGAAGAGTATCTGGAGAGTATTGTACTGTGAACACAAAGTCTTGACCTTGTGATGAGCGTGTGCAGGAGTTACTTTATCAAAAAGAACACTGGTCAGAGGATGAGGCATTGATGTACACCTGAGATAATTGCAAAAGTACTAGAAAAATAGTTTCTGATCCTCACTGCTACAAGTCTGTTTGTGAGTCAATTTTGGATTCATTTACATTACCTGCAAGAGTTGTTTTATACTCTGATGAGCAGTCTTTTTGTGAGAGGCTTTAAATCATAAATCTTTCATCACAATTTGTCGAAAACACATATGCTTACACAGATGTGGCAGTCCCACTGTTTATACAAAACCACTGTAACTCGGGTTCATAGGTTAATATTAGACTAGTAGTCTGTAGACCATTTCTAGCCTAGCCAATAATAATAGGTTAGAATCAAACCATGCACCTTGTACCTGTGAGGTAACCACTGTACCAAACCCTCTCTGCAAGTGTGATTTCATGCAAGACAGTTTGCCCTCACAGTGTGGTCCCTTGTAAAAATACTTCTTTTTTTGTTTGTTTATTAAATTGGCTCTGTGCGATGTCACTGTTGATGTGACACCGCAATGGTCACTGTTGATGTGACACCCCAACCTCTATGTTCAAAATGGGTGAAAAAGGGACTGATGTAATGCCAACGCTGATGATAACACAGTAAAGCCATTTGACTGAACATAGGAGAAGAATCTGAAGCAACTATACATTAAAAAAAATAAAACATATAATGCAACTTGGCTACCTGAACTCTCTGCAGTTCTTTTCACTAATCTAATCAAAGTCTTTCATTTTGCCATCATTACATAGCTGATAACTAAAGTCACTCTTCTCAGTGGGCACAAACACTGTAAGTGGGGATCACCACTGTTTGTTTCTGGCAAGCAGATCAATGTGCATGGAATATGGAGCTTGGAAGTTCACTGGCATCCTGCCATGAGACTACAAGACGCTAAGTGCTATGTTTTTCTTATTGCCTCCTCCTTCTGTTCTGCGTGTCTGCATTATCCCAGCATTGGAGGACACACAGGTAGATAAAAAGACATGTAGTTCAGAAGCACAGGGGCCTCCCCTACACATCATGAAATGCAGGGAGACTTTTTTTTTTTAAATCTTTGGTTATCTGAGTAAGCCCACTGGACACAATGTCCCTTTTCAGTGGGAACCCAGAAGTACTCTCTGGTTAACTGATCTGGATAGATTCACACAGTGAGCAAATGGAGTTTGAAGGAATCAAACCACATCTCCTAGACTATATGAATAAACCTTTTAATAGTTCAGAGCTTTAATTCACTGGGATGACTGCCAGACTTACTTTTCCCCCTGGAAAATAAATAAATAAATAAATAAAAACATGTTTTTGTGCTTTGTTATCTTGGAAGAATTCTGGTTTTGAGTAGCAACCTTTCAAGATTTTAGATGTTTTAGGTTTGAATAACTGGATGACAATTAAGCAAGAAGTGATTACTTAGCGTAAACCCCCTACAAGTGATTCATTGGTAACTGTAGACTGCTATGAGTTCCAGTAACCAAGCTGCATAATGTTTTTTTTTTTTTTTCTAAAGATGCAGGTTCTTTAGACTTGTTTATGTGTGCTTTGCACTATTTAGGACCTGAAATACCTAAAAAAGTCAAAACTCATAAAACAGTCGTGCAGAGGAATTGCTGGATGCAACTAAAATACCTCTCATACTTTCATAATGTATCCATATAACTATAATGTATCCATATAACTGTAATGTATCCATATAACTATAATGTATCCGTATAACTTATTAATAAGGCCGTGTAAGTATCAGAATGACTCTATGACATCATTAACATTTTTCACTAAGCAGTTCTAGCTGAGTCAGGCATTCTGGTGTTTATGGTTCTTTAACATGGTAAAGCACCCCCCAGTTCTCCCCTACCTACCGCTGGAATTGTTCAGTTATTCATTATGTAAATTAAGGCTTCTTCTTCTTCTTTCGGCTTTCTCCCGGTTAGGGGTCGCCACAGTGGATCACCTGTCCACTCATGATTGGCAGTGGGGTTTTACGGTGTTGAGTTGCCAGCCCGGCGCCCAACTTTCCACAGAAGGCACACACGCACACACTCACACCAAGGGCCAATTTAGAGTGTCCAGTCCACTTACAGCATGTCTTTGGGATGTGGGAGGAAACCAGAGCACCCAGAGGAAACCCATGCGACCACAGGGATGACATGCAGACTCCGCAGAGGAGGCATCCCAGCCAAGAATCAAACTGGAGGACCTCTTGCTGTGAGGCAGCAATGCTAACCGCTGCACCACCATGGCATAAATTAAGGCTATGGGAATGAAAATACAAGAGCCTCTAAATGTTATTCATTCATTGATTTATTGACACTCCAGCCGGTATCACCATTCTATTTAATGCAATACTTCTCGGACAATCATTCTGTTCTAGATTATTGGCATTTTTCCTTCTGAAAGTAAAATATGAAAGATGTGTTTTGTAAAATCTGATAAGCTTTTTTCATTTAATAGTATGACTGTTACCAGACTGCAAAACATTAAGTGAAATGCTTGAGAAGTGAATAATTGAACTGTATTTTCATTTTTTGTTTGTTTTTTTTTTGTAGTCAGTGCTCATGTGTTCATCTAAAGTGATGATGCATAAGGACTTAAACAAGATTGTTAATGATATGAATTCCAAAACAATTTAATTGGCTGGTCTTGTGTGTCTTCAATTGTATGGCATGCATCTCTGAATAAGTCATTTAACTAAACCAATTTCCTGGGTTATCCCACAAAAATATTCGTATCTCTTAGGCTTGTCTAGTTAACAAATGAAACAGAAATAAGCAAGCAATAATGCGGACAGGGTGTCTGTTAATGTGTAATTAACACCTGCCCAGCGGTGGAGGGCCTCTTCACCTCTGGAACGGCGTTAAGTACACATTAACACATACCTTGGAGGGCATTATTGCACTTAGAGAACGGACTTTCTGTAAAATTGTTGTGTTTTACTTCCTTATTTATTTTTTTAAGTACTATATTATTTTTTTTTATATTTTTTTAATGTAGAATAGTTACTCCACCTAATGTTTCAAACTTGTAAATGGTGTTGGAGGAAGCACTTTACTGCAAACATATAAAAAAATAATATAGTGCTTAAAAAAATAATAATCAAGTAAAACACAACAATTCTACAAAGAGCCCATTCTCTCTACCATACATGCACACACAGTCACCTCTGCTTTCACATAAAATGGGTTAAATGGGTTTAACATAGCGGGACAGCTTTAAAAAAAGCAACAGAGATTCTCTGTTGCTTTTTTTAAAGCTGTCTCGCTATGTTAAACTCCTTTAACATAGTGAGACAGTTTGTAAAAAGAAACGGAGATCTTGCTTTCTCCGTTGCTTCCACCCACAGCTCTGAAGTACTGCGTAAGCATACGCATGCGCAGTACATCAGAACTGCCGCAGAATACCAGACAGCTGTGGAAGGGCAGCAAGGAGGCATTATACAATGCCATTATTTAAGAAAAGTATTTTTTTTCTTAAATAATGTCAGTGTATAATAGCAATAACTCACTTCTGGGTATGGGTAATGCTGGATTTACCTACGGTTGTGTTTGGCCACTCGGGCTTCGCCCTCGTGACCAAACCACACCAACCGTGGGTAAATCCAGCATTATGTAGAAATAGAAGGCAACAGTCAAAAATAACGCAAATACTGGAAGATAAACTCTTTATAAAACACACCTGAAGCGCCAGATAGTCATATGACATGTATCTAATAAAACATACTATTTTCACTTTAATTTAGTTTGTTGTAAAAACTTTAAAACAGGTTTTAATGTTATCACATCATTAGTGGTTTGTCTGCCTTTCAACTCCAATTTATTATTTATATCACCCCTCTTAATGTTGTCTCAACTACCTGTACATATTTCTCTATGTGTTTATATAGGAGTTAGTTCTCTAAACCCTACTGATCTCTGACTTGTGTTCAGTTATTCTTTTTTTTTTTCTTATTATATAGAGCGATGGACACTCTGAGCATGTAGCCATATATACTACTGAGGTGGTGTTACAGTGTTCATCGCTCTGGTAAAACTATAAGAAAACTAAAGTAGAATAAACACAAGTCATAGATCAGTAGGGCTGTGAGTGTTATACAGGTCAGTCATGTGATGCTGACATATAAATATTCTGTTTTAACTGTTGAAATGTATGCACTGAAGAAGGGTTTTTACCTGAAAGCTTTTATATAAAGAGTTTATCTTTGACTGTTGCCTTCTATTTCTACAAGTGGAGATATTCCTGAGGTCTTATGCAGCCAGACTTTTCGTTGGTAATGGAATCAACAAATTTGAACTTCTCAGTTGCAAATTCAGCTAAGTATGGAAACAGTGTTTCTAAGAATACTACACATACTGTTGAATTTATAAGCAAGTTACAGCTATTGGAGAAAAAACTGACTTCATTTAAAAAGCTGCAATGGCAGCTCTTTAGTTTTTGTGCTTATCTCGAGAGAGGAATAGTGCCCAGAGGCCTAAGAATAACCAAAATGCCTTCATATGGGAATGCCTTTCCTAACTTGCTTAAACGCTGGCAACAACTAAACCTGCAATTGAGTCTGGACTATATGAGTTTAATGAATGACTTTTTTGTGGAGATAGAATCAGATTTAAAAAAAGAAATTTGTGGTCTAGAAGGTTTTTCAGATAATGCTGAAAACTATGAGCAATTGTTTAATAGAATCAACTCATTAGACAAGAGAATGGAGGAGCTGAAAAAAAGCTGTTACGATGGTCACATCTTCAAAATCATGAATAGAACTAACAATGATGGGGTGTTTAATCACAAACATAACAAAAATAAAGTATTAGATTCCCTGGATACCTTCGAAGAGATGCCGATGGTTTCGGCACAAACAGAAGTGACTGCAATAGTGGAACAGACTAACCAATCGGATCAAGTCATAGTGACAAGCCCCACTGACGATACATCCAAGCATGAGAAACGCCCCACGGAGGGTAAAGAGAAGGGATTGCGAAAATTACAACAAACTACACTCAACAGCAGTACCAGAGACAGAACATCTTCAACCAGTAGACTAACAAAAACCAAAAGAAAAAATAGCAGCCCCAGCAAACATGTCCGATGATAGAACAAGGTACTTTGAATTTGTCAAGCTTCATGTTAACGAAAGGCTTAAATTTTATACCAACAGCAAGCGATGATCTGGTAAATGTAATAACAGATTTAAAATTGTTTGTTAGAACAATAACTTTAAAAATGTTATTTGGCAATAAAAGTAATGTTCAGGCCACATGCAAAAGTAATGTACCAGTACTGACAGCATTTCATGACTTGTGAGCAAGAAATTAGAGCAATATACAATGGTAATTCTAGCAGTGAACGTACAGCATCTTTAAAGAACTTTAACCTGAATAAGGAAGAGTATAATGCACTGAAAACTTTAATTAATAATAATGACATTATAATGTTACTGTTGTAATGGACAAAGACAAATATATACAGTCTATGGAAACACTGCTGAATGATGTTACAGCTTTTAAAGTGATTAGCCATAGTGACATCAAAAAATGTATTAGTACAATTAATATGGTTATTTATGAATTACAATTACAAGAGGACATAGACATAGATCTTTTTAACTTTCTTACAGTACCATGTCCCCTTATACCAAGATTATATGGAGTCTAAATACATAAGACCCATAGTCTCGGGTGGAGGGTGATAACGGAACCCATATCCATTTACTTACAACAACAATTATATCTTACTTGAAAGCTTGCAGTACTGTGTTAAAGGATACTTTTTTGATCAAGCTAAAGCAGTGGCAACAACTAAAAATAAAATCTCATGATGAAATCATACTGGTAACATTAGATGTTGCATGAATATGGTATTAACTGTATACACAACAAACATACTATTTGTGCATTATTAGATTTAGTGTTAACAAATAATATATTTTATTTGACCAACAAATATACTTACAAATATCAGGTGTAATATCTTAACCTGGTATTATATATTTAATTTATATTAAACAAGACAATAATTTTGTAAATAATATAGCATTTTATCAGAGATTTGTAGATGATTGTTTTTATTGTGGAATGGAACTGTAAAAGCATTCCTGTTGTATTTGAATGAAAGTACTAATTTCTTAAAATTTAAAATGGAAGCTTCTAGGGAGAAGATAGTGTTCCTAGATTTATTGCTGAGTAAAACTATAGATTCCTTTGAAACCAGTATACATCAAAAGAAGTACATTCAGGTGAATTCAGATAGTATGCATGCTCCTCATGTATTTAAGAGTATAGTAGGATCACAACTGGACAGAGTCAGTAAATTAAATACTAATGAGGTTATGTTTAATATACAACTTGAATCCACAGTACAGGAATTACTTTCAAGTGGCTATAATAGTAGATTAATATCAAGAATAGAACCATAGCCTTAAGAAATACTAAACCCATATATAGTGAGGGCATAGTAATGAGTAGAGAGAGGGAATCTGATAATAAAGTGAGATTTGTGACTTCCTATAACTCCAACACACACTTAGTGCAAAAGGTCATAGAAAAACATTGGCTTATACTTATGGCATGTATGGAAGTAAGGAAAATATTGGATGATAAACCATACTTTTCCTTTAGAAACATGAGCACCAATTATGTTACAAACATTTTCATATGTTGAAAGTCAGTAATATCACAAAACCAGGAACATACAAATGTTATAATTGCACATGTTGTACAGACATTCATGGAACTGATAGTTATTTATTTAAACACCCTGTCACTAGGAAAGTTTACAAGTTTCATGTTAAAGCTACTTGTAACACCACCTCAGTAGTATATATCGCTACATGCTCAGAGTGTCCATCGTTCTATATAGGTAAAACTATAAGAAAACTAAAAAGTAGAATAATTGAACACAAGTCAGAGATCAGTAGGTACAGGTAGTTGAGACAACCAGGCAGACAAACCACCAGGAATTAATGATGTGATAACATTAAAACCTGTTTTAAAGTTTTACAAATACAACACTGAAATTAAAGTGAAAATAGTATGTTTTATTAGATACATGTCATATGACTATCTGGCTGCAAGTCATGTGATGCTGACCCACACCATATAAATATTCTGTTTTTAACTGTTGAAATGTATGCACTGAAGAAGGGTTTTAAATCCAGCATTACCCACACCCAGGCGTGGGTTATTGCTATAGTATCCACCCTTAGAAGAATGCATGAATGCAGAACATTTTGCTGTCAACTTTCTAATAGTGTTGGACATCTAACTGTTAGCTCTGGCTATGTGTAGCACAGTCTGTGACTGAGCTCAGAGGAATTCAGAAGTTTCTTTTGTGCTATCATCATTACGTTAAATAAAACATATAAATATTAGGGAGGTACAGCACAAGAAAGAAAAGGAAGAACATTTAAATGATTGACCAGAAAGGGGAAAAGTTGCTGAATAGGTCTGTGTGTCTTCTAACAGTCCACCAGAAGGGGAACACTACCTTAAGAGGGGGCCGCATTAGAAAGAGGGTGGGAAAGAAGAAGGCCAGTACCATACCCAGGGGAAATACAACAGCTGTGTAAGTCTAATAGCAGAGAGTTTAGGGTCCAGGATGCCCACTTGTAGACCTGAGTTCAAAACCTGGTTAAGGCACAACTGAATGGCAGCAGCAGTGTTTGCATGGAAGAAACACCCTGCAAGCTACTTCCATAATATGCCACAAGAACCCAATGGGTTCCACTCATACAGTTGCCACGAGTTGGTATCAAGTCAAAAGCACTTACTACTAAAGAATAAATATGACTATGTCTGAACATAATCAGATTTCTCTGACTGGGATCTTTACAAGCTCTCCTCCATGGACTGCAAAAATGCAGTAATTAATCAAAGGTTATAAATACATGACTAGTAAAGCAGCTCAAAATGTGCATATTTTAATTACAAATAATTACAATCACATTGTTAATACTGAAGAAATATATGGGAAGTAGGTTTTAATTGTTTTTTTTTTTTGTGCATGCAGGAGTTAGGCATTATAAAAGATTATGTGAACTGCAGTCTGCAATGAAAGTGGGCTTATGTACAAAATGTTTCTTGAAGCTACTCAGTTTCAGTTTATTTGCAACATTGTAATGCTGAGTAGCCATACAAGGGCATGTGTAATGTTTCCTTTGAGAACATCCTGAGAACAGTAAACAAGCAGTGATGCACAAGAAATGTGACGTGTTGTGAAAACACATGCTTTACATGTTCTGCAATCTGTCTTATGTCCATAAAAATACATCTGTTTTGTTTTGTTTTATGAATATCTGACAAGATAACAGCAAATATTTAATCTAATGTCTGCATGTGTCTGACAACCCTGTAATGATGGGCTTGTGGGTTACAAATCTTCAATATGGAGGTCAAAGAAATGGGTCAATGAGCTCCATTGTTTACACTTTCCATAAAGAGATGCAAGGCTCCAGACATTAAATATGCTTTCTCTGACATGGACTTTTTGTGGTGCATACAACAATTAGCTGTAGGAAACCAAGCATGAGATGTAAAAGTAGGCCTGAGGAGAATGTTCTGCTTAAAAGGAAATCTGCCATGACCTTAAGTTTATTGCTAACGCTGGACTGGAAGAAACTACAAAGAATATTCAAATGTATCTTAAGGGAGATCTGGTGGAACAGAAACACAAGGCAGATTAATTGCATTCATTTATATGTGCAATGAGAACAAGATACTTCATACATGTTGAACATGGGAACTGCATTGACAGGAAAGTATGACAGTCCTGTCACCTGCTCTTTTGTCTTAAAGCTTCACAGGTTCATAGCTGTATACTAGGCTAATGACTGTTGGGTTCTTTTTGTACCTAGCCATGCAACCTAAATACATCCGATCAGTTATTGTGCCCTAGAGGTTATTTTAAGAGGAGTATGTTAGTTAAGGCATGAATGAATGGTAGCATCTGTACATCAGAGACATTATGTGTCAGACCAGGGGTGGGTTTCCAATTTCCTGTCCACTACTGCAGGTTGTATTTGAATAAGGTTTGAGAAGAGCTTTATTTCACATGGGATAGGAAGCCTATTCTAGAGAATGGGGATTCTCTGAGGTACATACCTCCCCCTCCAATATGTCCTATTTAAGTTGCAAATGAAGGTTAAATCCTTAGACTTAGTAGTTCTGGAGCTGTTTGTTTTGCGAATATGCAAAAGGTCTTTCATAGCAGGATCAGAGGATGGCTTGTAAGCCATGTACTAATCATGTCTCAGCTGTTTGTAAGAAATAAAGTGTAGAGATAGGACCTTGAGGTGATCTGCAAAGAATGTTAAGTTTACACCCGGTATTATTTTTATGACAACCGTCTGCGGACATTCCAGTTGTTGCATGTCCCTGGTCATGTACATACTGAAGAGGGCCTTATAGTCAATGAAGAGTTTGATGAAGGTTATGTACAGTGGTGCAATGATGTCCATGGACCTAGGTGCCATGTTCTAATAAGTAGAGTGGTGCAATGATGTCCATGGAGCTAGGTGCCATGTTCTTATACGTAGAGTGGTGCAATGATGTCCATGGACCTAGGTCCCATGTACTTATAGGTAGAGCGGTGCAATGACGTCCATGGACCTAGGTGCAATGTTCTTATACGTAGAGTGGTGCAATGACGTCCATGGACCTAGGTGCCATGTTCTTATACGTAGAGTGGTGCAATGACATCCATGGACCTAGGTGCCATGTTCTTATACGTAGAGTGGTGCAATGACGTCCATGGACCTAGGTGCCATGTTCTTATACGTAGAGTGGTGCAATGATGTCCATGGACCTAGGTGCCATGTTCTTATACGTAGAGTGGTGCAATGATGTCCATGGACCTAGGTGCCATGTTCTTATATGTAGAGTGGTGCAATGATGTCCATGGACCTAGGTGCCAATTTCTTATACGTAGAGTGGTGCAATGATGTCCATGGACCTAGGTGCCATGTTCTTATACGTAGAGTGGTGCAATGATGTCCATGGACCTAGGTGCCATGTTCTTATACATAGAGTGGTGCAATGACGTCCACGGACATAGGTGCCATGTTCTTATACATAGAGTGGTGCAATGATGTCCATGGACCTAGCTGCCATGTTCTTATATGTAGAGTGGTGCAACGATGTCCATGGACCTAGGTGCCATGTTCTTATACGCAGATTGGCGTAATGATGTCCAAGTACCTGGGTACCATGTTCTTATATGTAGAGTGGTGCAATGATGTCCATGGACCTAGGTGCCATGTTCTTAAATGTAGAGTGGTGCAATGACGTCCATGGACCTAGGTGCCATGTTCTCATACGTAGAGTGGTGCAATGATGTCCATGGACCTAGGTGCCATGTTCTTATACGTAGAGTGGTGCAATGATGTCCATGGACATAGGTGCCATGTTCTTATACGTAGAGTGGTGCAATGATGTCCATGGACCTAGGTGCCATGTTCTTATACGTAGAGTGGTGCAATGATGTCCATGGACCTAGGTGCCATGTTGTTATACATAGAGTTGTGCAATGATGTCCATGGACGTAGGAGCCATGGTCTTATACGTAGAGTGGTGCAATGATGTCCATGGACCTAGGTGCCATGTTCTTATACATAGAGTGGTGCAATGATATCCATGGACCTAGGTGCCATGTTCTTATACGTAGAGTGATGCAATGACATCCATGGACCTAGGTGCCGTGTTCTTATACGTAGAGTGGTGCAATGATGTCCATGGACCTAGGTGCCATGTTCTTATACGTAGAGTGGTGCAATGATGTCCATGGACCTAGGTGCCATGTTCTTAAAAATAGAGTGGTGCAATGATGTCCATCGACCTAGGTGCCATGTTCTTATACATAGAGTGGTGCAATGACGTCCACGGACATAGGTGCCATGTTCTTATACATAGAGTGGTGCAATGATGTCTATGGACCTAGGTGCCATGTTCTTATATGTAGAGTGGTGCAATGATGTCCATGGACCTAGGTGCCATGTTCTTATACGTAGAGTGGTGCAATGATGTCCATGGACCTGGGTGCCATGTTCTTATATGTAGAGTGGTGCAATGATGTCCATGGACCTAGGTGCCATGTTCTTATATGTAGAGTGGTGCAATGATGTCCATGGACCTAGGTGCCATGTTCTTATATGTAGAGTGGTGCAATGATGTCCATGGACCTAGGTGCCATGTTCTTATATGTAGAGTGGTGCAATGATGTCCATGGACCTAGGTGCCATGTTCTTATACGTAGAGTGGTGCAATGATGTCCATGGACCTAGGTGCCATGTTCTTATACGTAGAGTGGTGCAATGACGTCCATGGACCTAGGTGCCATGTTCTTATACATTGAGAGGTGCAATGATGTCCATGGACCTAGGTGCCATGTTCTTATACGTAGAGTGGTGCAATGACATCCATGGACCTAGGTGCCATGTTCTTATACGTCGAGTGGTGCAATGATGTCCATGGACCTAGGTGCAATGTTGTTCTATGTAGAGTGGTGCAATGATGTCCATGGACATAGGTGCCATGTTCTTATACGTAGAGTGGTGCAATGACGTCCGTGGATCTTGGTGCCAAGTTCTTATAAGTAGAGTGGTGCAATGATGTCCATGGACCGAGGTGCCATGTTCTTATACATAGAGTTGTGCAATGATGTCCATGGGTGTAGGAGCCATGTTCTTATACGTAGAGTGGTGCAATGATGTCCATGGACCTAGGTGCCATGTTCTTATACATAGAGTGGTGCAATGATGTCCATGGACCTAGGTGCCATGTTCTTATACGTAGAGTGGTGCAATGATGTCCATGGACGTAGGAGCCATGTTCTTATACGTAGAGTGGTGCAATGATGTCCATGGACCTAGGTGCCATGTTCTTATACATAGAGTGGTGCAATGATGTCCATGGACCTAGGTGCCATGTTCTTATACATAGAGTGGTGCAATGACGTCCACGGACATAGGTGCCATGTTCTTATACAGAGAGTGGTGCAATGATGTCCATGGACCTAGGTGCCATGTTCTTATATGTAGAGGGGTGCAACGATGTCCATGGACCTAGGTGCCATGTTCTTATACGTAGAGTGGTGTTATGATGTCCATGTACCTGGGTGTCATGTTCTTATATGTAGAGTGGTGCATTGATGTCCATGGACCTAGGTGCCATGTTCTTATATGTAGAGTGGTGCAATGATGTCCATGGACCTAGGTGCCATGTTCTTATACGTAGAGTGGTGCAATGATGTCCATGGACCTAGGTGCCATGTTCTTATACATTGAGTGGTGCAATGATGTCCATGGACCTAGGTGCCATGTTCTTATATGTAGAGTGGTGCAATGATGTCCATGGACCTAGGTGCCATGTTCTTATACGTAGAGTGGTGCAATGATGTCCATGGACCTAGGTGCCATGTTCTTATATGTAGAGTGGTGCAATGATGTCCATGGACCTAGGTGCCATGTTCTTATATGTAAAGTGGTGCAATGATGTCCATGGACCTAGGTGCCATGTTCTTATACGTAGAGTTGTGTAATGATGTCCATGGCCCTAGGAGCCATGTTCTTATACTTTGAGTGGTGCAATGATGTCCATGGACCTAGGTGCCATGTTCTTATACGTAGAGTGGTGCAATGATGTCCATGGACCTAGGTGCCATGTTCTTATATGTAGAGTGGTGCAATGATGTCCATGGACCTAGGTGCCATGTTCTTATATGTAGAGTGGTGCAATGATGTCCATGGACCTAGGTGCCATGTTCTTATATGTAGAGTGGTGCAATGATGTCCATGGACCTAGGTGCCATGTTCTTATACGTAGAGTGGTGCAATGATGTCCATGGACCTAGGTGCCATGTTCTTATATGTAGAGTGGTGCAATGATGTCCATGGACCTAGGTGCCATGTTCTTATACGTAGAGTGGTGCAATGATGTCCATGGACCTAGGTGCCATGTTCTTATACGGAGTGGTGCAATGATGTCCATGGACCTAGGTGCCATGTTCTTATACATAGAGTGGTGCAATGATGTCCATGGACCTAGGTGCCATGTTCTTATACGTAGAGTGGTGCAATGATGTCCATGGACCTAGGTGCCATGTTCTTATACATAGAGTGGTGCAATGATGTCCATGGACCTAGGTGCCATGTTCTTATATGTAGAGTGGTGCAATGATGTCCATGGACCTAGGTGCCATGTTCTTATATGTAGAGTGGTGCAATGATGTCCATGGACCTAGGTGCCATGTTCTTATATGTAGAGTGGTGCAATGATGTCCATGGACCTAACTGCCATGTTCTTATATGTAGAGTGGTGCAATGATGTCCATGGACCTAGTTGCCATGTTCTTATACGTAGACTTATGCAACTACGTCCATGGACCAAGGTGCCATGTTCTTATACATTGAGGGGTGCAATGAAGTCCATGGACCTAGGTGCCATGTTCTTATATGTAGAGTGGTATAATGATGTCCATGGCCCTAGGTGCCATGTACTTATATGTAGAGTGGTGCAATGATGTCCATGGACCTAGGTGCCATGTTCTTATACATAGAGTGGTGCAATGATGTCCATGGACCTAGGTGCCATGTTCTTATATGTAGAGTGGTGCAATGATGTCCATGGACCTAGGTGCCATGTTCTTATATGTAGAGTGGTGCAATGATGTCCATGGACCTAGGTGCCATGTTCTTATATGTAGAGTGGTGCAATGATGTCCATGGACCTAGGTGCCATGTTCTTATATGTAGAGTGGTGCAATGATGTCCATGGACCTAGGTGCCATGTTCTTATACGTAGAGTGGTGCAATGATGTCCATGGACCTAGGTGCCATGTTCTTATATGTAGAGTGGTGCAATGATGTCCATGGACCTAGGTGCCATGTTCTTATACGTAGAGTGGTGCAATGATGTCCATGGACCTAGGTGCCATGTTCTTATACATAGAGTGGTGCAATGATGTCCATGGACCTAGGTGCCATGTTCTTATACGTAGAGTGGTGCAATGATGTCCATGGACCTAGGTGCCATGTTCTTATATGTAGAGTGGTGCAATGATGTCCATGGACCTAGGTGCCATGTTCTTATACGTAGAGTGGTGCAATGATGTCCATGGACCTAGGTGCCATGTTCTTATACATAGAGTGGTGCAATGATGTCCATGGACCTAGGTGCCATGTTCTTATACGTAGAGTGGTGCAATGATGTCCATGGACCTAGGTGCCATGTTCTTATACGTAGAGTGGTGCAATGATGTCCATGGACATAGGTGCCATGTTCTTATATGTAGAGTGGTGTAATGATGTCCAAGGATGTAGGAGCCATGTTCTTATATGTAGAGTGGTGCAATGATGTCCATGGACCTAGGTGCCATGTTCTTATACATAGAGTGGTGCAATGATGTCCATGGACCTAGGTGCCATGTTCTTATATGTAGAGTGGTGCAATGATGTCCATGGACCTAGGTGCCATGTTCTTATATGTAGAGTGGTGCAATGATGTCCATGGACCTAGGTGCCATGTTCTTATACATAGAGTGGTGCAATGATGTCCATGGACCTAGGTGCCATGTTCTTATACATAGAGTGGTGCAATGATGTCCATGGACCTAGGTGCCATGTTCTTATATGTAGAGTGGTGCAATGATGTCCATGGACCTAGGTGCCATGTTCTTATATGTAGAGTGGTGCAATGATGTCCATGGACCTAGGTGCCATGTTCTTATATGTAGAGTGGTGCAATGATGTCCATGGACCTAGGTGCCATGTTCTTATACATAGAGTGGTGCAATGATGTCCATGGACCTAGGTGCCATGTTCTTATATGTAGAGTGGTGCAATGATGTCCATGGACCTAGGTGCCATGTTCTTATACGTAGAGTGGTGCAATGATGTCCATGGACCTAGGTGCCATGTTCTTATATGTAGAGTGGTGTAATGATGTCCAAGGATGTAGGAGCCATGTTCTTATACGTAGAGTGGTGCAATGATGTCCATGGACCTAGGTGCCATGTTCTTATACATAGAGTGGTGCAATGATGTCCATGGACCTAGGTGCCATGTTCTTATACGTAGAGTGGTGCAATGACGTCCATGGACCTAGGTGCCATGTTCTAATATGTAGAGTGGTGCAATGATGTCCATGGACCTAGTTGCCATGTTCTTATATGTAGAGTGGTGCAACGATGTCCATGGTCCTGGTGCCATGTTCTTATATGTGGAGTGGTGCAATGATGTCCATGGACCTGGGTGACTTGTTCTTATTTGTAGAGTGGTGCAATGATGTCCATGGACCTAGGTGCCATGTTCTTATATGTAGAGTGGTGCAATGATGTCCATGGACCTAGGTGCCATGTTCTTATACGTAGAGTGGTGCAATGATGTCCATGGACCTAGGTGCCATGTTCTTATATGTAGAGTGGTGCAATGATGTCCATGGACCTAGGTGCCATGTTCTTATATGTAGAGTGGTGCAATGATGTCCATGGACCTAGGTGCCATGTTCTTATATGTAGAGTGGTGCAATGATGTCCATGGACCTAGGTGCCATGTTCTTATACGTAGAGTGGTGCAATGATGTCCATGGACCTAGGTGCCATGTTCTTATACATAGAGTGGTGCAATGATGTCCATGGACCTAGGTGCCATGTTCTTATATGTAGAGTGGTGCAATGATGTCCATGGACCTAGGTGCCATGTTCTTATACGTAGAGTGGTGCAATGATGTCCATGGACCTAGGTGCCATGTTCTTATATGTAGAGTGGTGCAATGATGTCCATGGACCTAGGTGCCATGTTCTTAATGTGGAGTGGTGCAATGATGTCCATGGACCTAGGTGCCATGTTCTTATACATAGAGTGGTGCAATGATGTCCATGGACCTAGGTGCCATGTTCTTATACGTAGAGTGGTGCAATGATGTCCATGGACCTAGGTGCCATGTTCTTATATGTAGAGTGGTGCAATGATGTCCATGGACCTAGGTGCCATGTTCTTATGTAGAGTGGTGCAATGATGTCCATGGGCCAAGGTGCCATGTTCTTATATGTAGAGTGGTGCAATGATGTCCATGGACCTAGGTGCCATGTTCTTATATGTAGAGTGGTGCAATGATGTCCATGGACCTAGGTGCCATGTTCTTATATGTAGAGTGGTGCAATGATGTCCATGGACCTAGGTGCCATGTTCTTATACGTAGAATGGTGCAATGATGTCCATGGATCTAGGTGCCATTTTCTTATATGTAGAGTGGGTCATGACATCCATGGACCTAGGTGCCATGTTCTTATACGTAGAGTGGTGCAATGACGTCCATGGACCTAGGTGCCATGTTCTTATACGTAGAGTGGTGCAATGATGTCCATGGACCTAGGTGCCATGTTCTTATACGTAGAGTGGTGCAATGATGTCCATGGACCTAGGTGCCATGTTCTTATATGTAGAGTGGTGCAATAATGTCCATGGACCTAGGTGCCATGTTCTTATACGCAGAGTGGTGCAATGATGTCCATGGACCTAGGTGCCATGTTCTTATACGTAGAGTGGTGCAATGACATCCATGGACCTAGGTGCCATGTTCTTATATGTAGAGTGGTGCAATGATGTCCATGGACCTAGGTGCCATGTTCTTATATGTAGAGTGGTGCAATGATGTCCATGGACCTAGGTGCCATGTTCTTATATGTAGAGTGGTGCAATGATGTCCATGGACCTAGGTGCCATGTTCTTATACATAGAGTGGTGCAATGATGTCCATGGACCTAGGTGCCATGTTCTTATATGTAGAGTGGTGCAATGATGTCCATGGACCTAGGTGCCATGTTCTTATACGTAGAGTGGTGCAATGATGTCCATGGACCTAGGTGCCATGTTCTTATATGTAGAGTGGTGCAATGATGTCCATGGACCTAGGTGCCATGTTCTTATACGTAGAGTGGTGCAATGATGTCCATGGACCTAGGTGCCATGTTCTTATACGTAAAGTGGTGCAATGATGTCCATGGACCTAGGTGCCATGTTCTTATACGTAGAGTGGTGCAATGATGTCCATGGACCTAGGTGCCATGTTCTTATATGTAGAGTGGTGCAATGATGTCCATGGACCTAGGTGCCATGTTCTTATACGTAGAGTGGTGCAATGATGTCCATGGACCTAGGTGCCATGTTCTTATACGTAGAGTGGTGCAATGATGTCCATGGACCTAGGTGCCATGTTCTTATATGTAGAGTGGTGCAATGATGTCCATGGACCTAGGTGCCATGTTCTTATATGTAGAGTGGTGCAATGATGTCCATGGACCTAGGTGCCATGTTCTTATATGTAGAGTGGTGCAATGATGTCCATGGACCTAGGTGCCATGTTCTTATACGTAGAGTGGTGCAATGATGTCCATGGACCTAGGTGCCATGTTCTTATACATAGAGTGGTGCAATGATGTCCATGGACCTAGGTGCCATGTTCTTATACGTAGAGTGGTGCAATGATGTCCATGGACCTAGGTGCCATGTTCTTATATGTAGAGTGGTGCAATGATGTCCATGGACCTAGGTGCCATGTTCTTATCGTAGAGTGGTGCAATGATGTCCATGGACCTAGGTGCCATGTTCTTATACATAGTGGTGCAATGAAGTCCATGGACCTAGGTGCCATGTTCTTATATGTAGAGTGGTGCAATGACGTCCATGGACCTAGGTGCCATGTTTTTATACGTAGAGTGGTGCAATGATGTCCATGGACCTAGGTGCCATGTTCTTATACGTAGAGTGGTGCAATGATGTCCATGGACCTAGGTGCCATGTTCTTATACGTAGAGTGGTGCAATGATGTCCATGGACCTAGGTGCCATGTTCTTATACATAGAGTGGTGCAATGATGTCCATGGACCTACGTGCCGTTTTCTTATACATAGAGTGGTGCAATGACATCCATGGACCTAGGTGCCATGTTCTTATATGTGGAGTGGTGCAGTGATGTCCATGGACCAAGGTGCCATGTTCTTATACGTAGAGTTGTACAATGATGTCCATGGACATAGGTGCCATGTTCTTATATGTAGAGTGGTGCAATGACGTCCATGGACCTAGGTGCCATGTTCTTATACGTAGAGTGGTGCAATGACGTCCATGGATGTAGGTGCCATGCTCTTATACGTAGAGTAGTGCAATGACGTCCATGGACCTAGGTGCCATGTTCTGATATGTAGAGTGGTGCAATGATGTCCATGGACCTAGGTGCCATGTTCTTATATGTAGAGTGGTGCAATGATGTCCATGGACCTAGGTGCCATGTTCTTATATGTAGAGTGTGCAATGATGTCCATGGACCTAGGTGCCATGTTCTTATATGTAGAGTGGTGCAATGATGTCCATGGACCTAGGTGCCATGTTCTTATATGTAGAGTGGTGCAATGATGTCCATGGACCTAGGTGCCATGTTCTTATACGTAGAGTGGTGCAATGATGTCCATGGACCTAGGTGCCATGTTCTTATATGTAGAGTGGTGCAATGATGTCCATGGACCTAGGTGCCATGTTCTTATATGTAGAGTGGTGCAATGATGTCCATGGACCTAGGTGCCATGTTCTTATACGTAGAGTGGTGCAATGATGTCCATGGACCTAGGTGCCATGTTCTTATATGTAGAGTGGTGCAATGATGTCCATGGACCTAGGTGCCATGTTCTTATGTAGAGTGGTGCAATGATGTCCATGGACCTAGGTGCCATGTTCTTATATGTAGAGTGGTGCAATGATGTCCATGGACCTAGGTGCCATGTTCTTATATGTAGAGTGGTGCAATGTAGTCCACGGACCTAGGTGCCATGTTCTTATAATAGAGTGGTGCAATGATGTCCATGGACCTAGGTGCCAAGTTCTTATACGTAGAGTGGTGCAATGATGTCCATGAACCTAGGTGCCATGTTCTTATACGTAGGAGTGGTGCAATAATGTTCATGGACCTAGGTGCCATGTTCTTATACATAGAGTGGTGCAATGATGTCCATGGACGTAGGTGCCATGTTCTTATACTTAGAGTGGTGCAATGATGTCCATGGACCTAGGTGCCATGTTCTTATAGGTAGAGTGGTGCAATGATGTCCATGGACCTAGGTGCCATGTTCTTATATGAGAGTGGTGCAATGATGTCCATGGACGTAGGTGCCATGTTCTTATACTTAGAGTGGTGCAATGATGTCCATGGACCAAGGTGCCATGTTCTTATACGTAGAGTGGTGCAATGATGTCCATGGATGTAGGTGTCATGTTTGTATTCGTAGAGTGGTGCAATGATGTCCATGGACCTAGGTGCCATGTTCTTATATGTAGAGTGGTGCAATGATGTCCATGGACCTAGGTGCCATGTTCTTATATGTAGAGTGGTGCAATGATGTCCATGGACCTAGGTGCCATGTTCTTATCGTAGAGTGGTGCAATGATGTCCATGGACCTAGGTGCCATGTTCTTATACGTAGAGTGGTGCAATGATGTCCATGGACCTAGGTGCCATGTTCTTATACGTAGAGTGGTGCAATGATGTCCATGGACCTAGGTGCCATGTTCTTATACATAGAGTGGTGCAATGATGTCCATGGACCTAGGTGCCATGTTCTTATATGTAGAGTGGTGCAATGATGTCCATGGACCTAGGTGCCATGTTCTTATATGTAGAGTGGTGCAATGATGTCCATGGACCTAGGTGCCATGTTCTTATATGTAGAGTGGTGCAATGATGTCCCTGGACCAAGGTGCCATGTTCTTATACGTGGAGTCGTGCAATGATGTCCATGGACCTAGGTGCCATGTTCTTATATGTAGAGTGGTGCAATGATGTCCATGGACCTAGGTGCCATGTTCTTATACATAGAGTGGTGCAATGATGTCCATGGACCTAGGTGCCATGTTCTTATATGTAGAGTGGTGCAATGATGTCCATGGACCTAGGTGCCATGTTCTTATACGTAGAGTGGTGCAATGATGTCCATGGACCTAGGTGCCATGTTCTTATACGTAGAGTGGTGCAATGATGTCCATGGACCTAGGTGCCATGTTCTTATATGTAGAGTGGTGCAATGATGTCCATGGACCTAGGTGCCATGTTCTTATATGTAGAGTGGTGCAATGATGTCCATGGACCTAGGTGCCATGTTCTTATACGTAGAGTGGTGCAATGATGTCCATGGACCTAGGTGCCATGTTCTTATACGTAGAGTGGTGCAATGATGTCCATGGACCTAGGTGCCATGTTCTTATAGAGTGGTGCAATGATGTCCATGGACCTAGGTGCCATGTTCTTATATGTAGAGTGGTGCAATGATGTCCATGGACCTAGGTGCCATGTTCTTATACGTAGAGTGGTGCAATGATGTCCATGGACCTAGGTGCCATGTTCTTATATGTAGAGTGGTGCAATGATGTCCATGGACCTAGGTGCCATGTTCTTATACGTAGAGTGGTGCAATGATGTCCATGGACCTAGGTGCCATGTTCTTATATGTAGAGTGGTGCAATGATGTCCATGGACCTAGGTGCCAAGTTCTTATATGTAGAGTGGTGCAATGATGTCCATGGACCTGGGTGCCATGTTCTTATATGTAGAGTGGTGCAATAATATCCATGGACCTAGGTGCCATGTTCTTATACGTAGAGTGCTGCAATGATGTCCATGGACATACGTGCCATGTTCTTATATGTAGAGTGGTGCAATGACGTCCATGGACCTAGGTGCCATGTTCTTATATGTAGAGTGGTGCAATGATGTCCATGGACCTAGGTGCCATGTTCTTATATGTAGAGTGGTGCAATGATGTCCATGGACCTAGGTGCCATGTTCTTATATGTAGAGTGGTGCAATGATGTCCATGGACCTAGGTGCCATGTTCTTATCGTAGAGTGGTGCAATGATGTCCATGGACCTAGGTGCCATGTTCTTATATGTAGAGTGGTGCAATGATGTCCATGGACCTAGGTGCCATGTTCTTATACGTAGAGTGGTGCAATGATGTCCATGGACCTAGGTGCCATGTTCTTATATGTAGAGTGGTGCAATGATGTCCATGGACCTAGGTGCCATGTTCTTATACGTAGAGTGGTGCAATGATGTCCATGGACCTAGGTGCCATGTTCTTATACGTAGAGTGGTGCAATGATGTCCATGGACCTAGGTGCCATGTTCTTATATGTAGAGTGGTGCAATGATGTCCATGGACCTAGGTGCCATGTTCTTATACGTAGAGTGGTGCAATGATGTCCATGGACCTAGGTGCCATGTTCTTATATGTAGAGTGGTGCAATGATGTCCATGGACCTAGGTGCCATGTTCTTATACGTAGAGTGGTGCAATGATGTCCATGGACCTAGGTGCCATGTTCTTATACGTAGAGTGGTGCAATGATGTCCATGGACCTAGGTGCCATGTTCTTATATGTAGAGTGGTGCAATGATGTCCATGGACCTAGGTGACATGTTCTTACATAGAGTGGTGCAATGATGTCCATGGACCTAGGTGCCATGTTCTTATATGTAGAGTGGTGCAATGATGTCCATGGACCTAGGTGCCATGTTCTTATACGTAGAGTGGTGCAATGATGTCCATGGACCTAGGTGCCATGTTCTTATATGTAGAGTGGTGCAATGATGTCCATGGACCTAGGTGCCATGTTCTTATACGTAGAGTGGTGCAATGATGTCCATGGACCTAGGTGCCATGTTCTTATATGTAGAGTGGTGCAATGATGTCCATGGACCTAGGTGCCATGTTCTTATACGTAGAGTGGTGCAATGATGTCCATGGACCTAGGTGCCATGTTCTTATATGTAGAGTGGTGCAATGATGTCCATGGACCTAGGTGCCATGTTCTTATACGTAGAGTGGTGCAATGATGTCCATGGACCTAGGTGCCATGTTCTTATATGTAGAGTGGTGCAATGATGTCCATGGACCTAGGTGCCATGTTCTTATATGTAGAGTGGTGCAATGATGTCCATGGACCTAGGTGCCATGTTCTTATACGTAGAGTGGTGCAATGATGTCCATGGACCTAGGTGCCATGTTCTTATATGTAGAGTGGTGCAATGATGTCCATGGACCTAGGTGCCATGTTCTTATATGAAGTGGTGCAATGATGTCCATGGACCTAGGTGCGATGTTGTTATATCTAGAGAATTGCAATGATGTCCATGGACCTAGGTGCCATGTTCTTATATGTAGAGTGGTGCAATGATGTCCATGGACCTAGGTGCCATGTTCTTATACGTAGAGTGGTGCAATGATGTCCATGGACCTAGGTGCCATGTTCTTATATGTAGAGTGGTGCAATGATGTCCATGGATGTAGGTGCCATGTTCTTATCGTGAGAGTGGTGCAATGATGTCCATGGACCTAGGTGCCATGTTCTTATACGTAGAGTGGTGCAATGATGTCCATGGACCTAGGTGCCATGTTCTTATATGTAGAGTGGTGCAATGATGTCCATGGACCTAGGTGCCATGTTCTTATATGTAGAGTGGTGCAATGATGTCCATGGACCTAGGTGCCATGTTCTTATATGTAGAGTGGTGCAATGATGTCCATGGACCTAGGTGCCATGTTCTTATACGTAGAGTGGTGCAATGATGTCCATGGACCTAGGTGCCATGTTCTTATATGTAGAGTGGTGCAATGATGTCCATGGACCTAGGTGCCATGTTCTTATACGTAGAGTGGTGCAATGATGTCCATGGACCTAGGTGTCATGTCCTTATATAGAGTGGTGCAATGATGTCCCTGGACCTAGGTGCCATGTTTTTTTACATAGAATGGTGCAATGATGTCCATGGACCTAAGTGCCATGTTCGTACATGTAGAGTGGCGCAATGATGTCCATGGACCTAGGTGCCATATTCTTATATGTAGAGTGGTGCAATGATGTCCATGGACCTAGGTGCCATGTTCTTATACGTAGAGTGGTGCAATGATGTCCATGGACCTAGGTGCCATGTTCTTATACGTAGAGTGGTGCAATGATGTCCATGGACCTAGGTGCCATGTTCTTATACGTAGAGTGGTGCAATGATGTCCATTCACATAGGTGCCATGTTCTTATATGTGCAGTGGTGCAATGACGTCCATGGACCTAGTTGCCATGTTCTTATATGTGGAGTGGTGTAATAATGCCCATGGACCTGGGTGCCATGTTCTTATATGTAGAGTGGTGCAATGATGTCCATGGACCTAGGTGCCATGTTCTTATACGTAGAGTGGTGCAATGACATCCATGGACCTAGGTGCCATGTTCTTATAAGTAGAGTGGTGCAATGATGTCCATGGACCTAGGTGCCATGTTCTTATACGTAGAGAGGTGCAATGACGTCCATGGACCTAGGTGCCATGTTCTTATATGAGTGGTGCAATGATGTCCATGGACCTAGGTGCCATGTTCTTATATGTAGAGTGGTGCAATGACGTCCATGGACCTTGGTGCCATGTTCTTATACGTAGAGTGGTGCAATGATGTCCAAGGATCTAGGTGCCATGTTCTTATATGTAGAGTGGTGCAATGATGTCCATAGACCAAGGTGCTATGTTATTATACGTCGTGAGAGTGGTGCAATGACTTCCATAGACCTAGGTGCTATGTTATTATATGTAGAGTAGTGCATTGATGTCCATGGACCTAGGTACCATGTTCTGATATGTTGAGTGGTGCAATGATGTCCATGGACCTAGGTGCCATGTTCTTATACGTAGAGTGGTGCAATGATGTCCATGGACCTAGGTGCCATGTTCTTATACGTAGAGTGGTGCAATGATGTCCATGGACCTAGGTGCCATGTTCTTATATGTAGAGTGGTGCAATGATGTCCATGGACCTAGTAGCCATGTTCTTATACTTTGAGTGGTGCAATGATGTCCATGGACCTAGGTGCCATGTTCTTATACGTAGAGTGGTGCAATGATGTCCATGGACCTAGGTGCCATGTTCTTATATGTAGAGTGGTGCAATGATGTCCATGGACCTAGGTGCCATGTTCTTATAGAGTGGTGCAATGATGTCCATGGACCTAGGTGCCATGTTCTTATACGTAGAGTGGTGCAATGACCTCCATGGACCTAGGTGCCATGTTCTTATATGTAGAGTGGTGCAATGATGTCCATGGACCTAGGTGCCATGTTCTTATATGAGTGGTGCAATGATGTCCATGGACCTAGGTGCCATGTTCTTATATATGTGAGTGGTGCAATGATGTCCATGGACCTAGGTGCCATGTTCTTATATGTAGAGTGGTGCAATGATGTCCATGGACCTAGGTGCCATGTTCTTATACGTAGAGTGGTGCAATGACGTCCATGGACCTAGGTGCCATGTTCTTATATGTAGAGTGGTGCAATGACGTCCATGGACCTAGGTGCCATGTTCTGATATGTGGAGTGGTGCAATGATGTCCATGGACCTAGGTGCCATGTTCTTATACATAGAGTGGTGCAATGATGTCCATGGACCTTGGTGCCATGTTCTTATATGTAGAGTGGTGCAATGATGTCCATGGACCTAGGTGCCATGTTCTTATACGTAGAGTGGTGCAATGATGTCCATGGACCTAGGTGCCATGTTCTTATATAGAGTGGTGCAATGATGTCCATGCACCTAGGTGCCATGTTCTTATATGTAGAGTGGTGCAAGGATGTCCATGGACCTAAGTGCCATGTTCTTTTATGTAGAGTGGTGCAATGATGTCCATGGACCTAGTTGCCATGTTCTTATATGTAGAGTGGTGCAATGATGTCCATGGACCTAGGTGCCATGTTCTTATACGTAGAGTGGTGCAATGATGTCCATGGACCTAGGTGCCATGTTCTTATATGTAGAGTGGTGCAATGATGTCCATGGACCTAGGTGCCATGTTCTTATATGTAGAGTGGTGCAATGATGTCCATGGACCTAGGTGCCATGTTCTTATATGTAGAGTGGTGCAATGATGTCCATGGACCTAGGTGCCATGTTCTTATACGTAGAGTGGTGCAATGATGTCCATGGACCTAGGTGCCATGTTCTTATACGTAGAGTGGTGCAATGATGTCCATGGACCTAGGTGCCATGTTCTTATATGTAGAGTGGTGCAATGATGTCCATGGACCTAGGTGCCATGTTCTTATATGTAGAGTGGTGCAATGATGTCCATGGACCTAGGTGCCATGTTCTTATATGTAGAGTGGTGCAATGATGTCCATGGACCTAGGTGCCATGTTCTTATATGTAGAGTGGTGCAATGATGTCCATGGACCTAGGTGCCATGTTCTTATATGTAGAGTGGTGCAATGATGTCCATGGACCTAGGTGCCATGTTCTTATATGTAGAGTGGTGCAATGATGTCCATGGACCTAGGTGCCATGTTCTTATATGTAGAGTGGTGCAATGATGTCCATGGACCTAGGTGCCATGTTCTTATACGTAGAGTGGTGCAATGATGTCCATGGACCTAGGTGCCATGTTCTTATATGTAGAGTGGTGCAATGATGTCCATGGACCTGGGTGCCATGTTCTTATTTGTAGAGTGGTGCAATGATGTCCATGGACCTAGGTGCCATGTTCTTATATGTAGAGTGGTGCAATGATGTCCATGGACCTAGGTAGCATGTTCTTATGAGTAGAAAGATGCAATGATGTCCATGGACCTAGGTGCCATGTTCTTATATGTAGAGTGGTGCAATGATGTCAATGATGTCCATGGACCTAGGTGCCATGTTCTTATATAGAGTGGTGCAATGATGTCCATGGACCTAGGTGCCATGTTCTTATATGTAGATTGGTGCAATTATGTCCATGGACCTAACTGCCATGTTCTTATATGTAGAGTGGTGCAATGATGTCCATGGACCTAGGTGCCATGTTCTTCTACATAGAGTGGTGCAATGATGTCCATGGACCTAGGTGCCATGTTCTTATATAGAGTGGTGCAATGATGTCCATGGACCTAGGTGCCATGTTCTTATAATGAGTGGTGCAATGATGTCCATGGACCTAACTGCCATGTTCTTATACGTAGAGTGGTGCAATGATGTCCATGGACCTAGTTGCCATGTTCTTATATGTAGACTGGTGCAACGACGTCCATGGACCTAGGTGCCATGTTCTTATACATTGAGTGGTGCAATGATGTCCATGGACCTAGGTGCCATGTTCTTATATGTAGAGTGGTGCAACGATGTCCATGGACCTAGGTGCCATGTTCTTATACGTAGAGTGGTGCAATGATGTCCATGGACCTAGGTGCCATGTTCTTATATGTAGAGTGGTGCAATGATGTCCATGGACCTAGGTGCCATGTTCTTATACGTAGAGTGGTGCAATGATGTCCATGGACCTAGGTGCCATGTTCTTATCGTAGAGTGGTGCAATGATGTCCATGGACCTAGGTGCCATCTTCTAATACGTAGAGTGGTGCAATGACGTCCATGGACCTAGGTGCCATGTTCTTATACGTAGAGTGGTGCAATGATGTCCATGGACCTAGGTGCCATGTTCTTATATGAGTGGTGCAATGATGTCCATGGACCTAGGTGCCATGTTCTTATATGAGAGTGGTGCAATGATGTCCATGGACCTAGGTGCCATGTTCTTATATGTGAGTGGTGCAATGACGTCCATGGACCTAGGTGCCATGTTCTTATATTTAGAGTGGTGCAATGACGTCCATGGACCTAGGTGCCATGTTCTTATATGTAGAGTGGTGCAATGAAGTCCATGGACCTAGGTGCCATGTTCTTATACGTAGAGTGGTGCAATGATGTCCATGGACCTAGGTGCCATGTTCTTATACGTAGAGTGGTGCAATGATGTCCATGGACCTAGGTGCCATGCTCTTATACGTAGAGTAGTGCAATGACGTCCATGGACCTAGGTGCCATGTTCTGATATGTGGAGTGGTGCAATGATGTCCATGGACCTAGGTGCCATGTTCTTATATATAGAGTAGTGCAATGATGTCCATGGACCTGGGTGCCATATTCTTATACGTAGAGTGGTGCAATGATGTCCTTGGACCTAGGTGCCATGTTCTTATACGTAGAGTGGTGCAATGATGTCCATGGACCAAGGTGCCATGTTCTTATATGTAGAGTGGTGCAATGATGTCCATGGACCTAGGTGCCATGTTCTTATATGTAGAGTGGTGCAATGATGTCCATGGATTTAGGTGCTATTTTCTTATACGTAGAGTGGTGCAATGACGTCCATGGACCTAGCTGCCATGTTCTTATATGTAGAGTAGTGCAATGACGTCCATGGACCTAGGTGCCATGTTCTTATACGTAGAGTGGTGCAATGATGTCCATGGACCTAGGTGCCATGTTCTTATACGTAGAGTGGTGCAATGATGTCCATGGACCTAGGTGCCATGTTCTTATACGTAGAGTGGTGCAATCATGTCCAAGGACCTAGGTGCCATGTTCTTATATGTAGAGTGGTGCAATGACTTCCATAGACCTAGGTGCTATGTTATTATATGTAGAGTAGTGCATTGATGTCCATGGACCTAGGTGCCATGTTCTTATACGTAGAGTCGTGCAATGACGTCTATGGACCTAGGTGCCATGTTCTAAAATGTAGAGTGGTGCAATGACGTCCATGGACCTAGGTGCCATGTACTCATACGTAGAGTGGTGCAATAATGTCCATGGACCTAGGTGCCATGTTCTTATACGTAGAGTGGTGCAATGATGTCCAAGGACCTAGGTGCCATGTCCTTATATATAGAGTAGTGCAATGATCTCCATGGACCTGGGTGCCATATTCTTATACGTAGAGTGGTGCAATGATGTCCATGGACATAGGTGCCATGTTCTTATACGTAGAGTGGTGCAATGATGTCCATGGACCTAGGTGCCATGTTCTTATACGTAGAGTGGTGCAATGATGTCCATGGACCTAGGTGCCATGTTCTTATATGTGGAGTGGTGCAATGATGTCCATGGACCTAGGTGCCATGTTCTTATACGTAGAGTGGTGCAATGACGTCCATGGACCTAGGTGCCATGTTCTTATATGTAGAGTGGTGCAATGATTCCATGGACCTAGGTGCCATGTTCTTATGTAGAGTGGTGCAATGATGTCCATGGACCTAGGTGCCATGTTCTTATACGTAGAGTCGTGCAATGATGTCCATGGACCTAGGTGCCATGTTCTTAAATGTAGAGTGGTGCAATGACGTCCATGGACCTAGGTGCCATGTTCTTATATGTAGAGTGGTGCAATGATGTCCATGGACCTAGGTGCCATGTTCTTATATAGAGTGGTGCAATGATGTCCATGGACCTAGGTGCCATGTTCTTATCGTGAAGTGGTGCAATGATGTCCATGGACCTAGGTGCCATGTTCTTATATGTAGAGTGGTGCAATGATGTCCATGGACCTAGGTGCCATGTTCTTATATGTAGAGTGGTGCAATGACGTCCATGGACCTAGGTGCCATGTTCTTATACGTAGAGTGGTGCAATGATGTCCATGGACCTAGGTGCCATGTTCTTATATGTAGTGGTGCAATGATGTCCATGGACCTAGGTGCCATGTTCTTATATGTAGAGTGGTGCAATGATGTCCATGGACCTAGGTGCCATGTTCTTATCGTAGAGTGGTGCAATGATGTCCATGGACCTAGGTGCCATGTTCTTATATAGAGTGGTGCAATGATGTCCATGGACCTAGGTGCCATGTTCTTATATGAGTGGTGCAATGATGTCCATGGACCTAGGTGCCATGTTCTTATATGAGTGGTGCAATGATGTCCATGGACCTAGGTGCCATGTTCTTATCGTAGAGTGGTGCAATGATGTCCATGGACCTAGGTGCCATGTTCTTATATGTAGAGTGGTGCAATGATGTCCATGGACCTAGGTGCCATGTTCTTATATGAGAGTGGTGCAATGATGTCCATGGACCTAGGTGCCATGTTCTTATATAGAGTGGTGCAATGATGTCCATGGACCTAGGTGCCATGTTCTTATATGTAGAGTGGTGCAATGATGTCCATGGACCTAGGTGCCATGTTCTTATATAGAGTGGTGCAATGATGTCCATGGACCTAGGTGCCATGTTCTTATATGTAGAGTGGTGCAATGATGTCCATGGACCTAGGTGCCATGTTCTTATAATGAGTGGTGCAATGATGTCCATGGACCTAGGTGCCATGTTCTTATACATAGAGTGGTGCAATGATGTCCATGGACCTAGGTGCCATGTTCTTATATGTAGAGTGGTGCAATGATGTCCATGGACCTAGGTGCCATGTTCTTATACGTAGAGTGGTGCAATGATGTCCATGGACCTAGGTGCCATGTTCTTATACGTGAGTGGTGCAATGATGTCCATGGACCTAGGTGCCATGTTCTTATAATGAGTGGTGCAATGATGTCCATGGACCTAGGTGCCATGTTCTTAAATGTAGAGTGGTGCAATGATGTCCATGGACCTAGGTGCCATGTACTCATACATAGAGAGTTGCAATGACGTCCATGGACCTAGGTGCCATGTTCTTATACGTAGAGTGGTGCAATGATGTCCATGGCCCTAGGAGCCATGTTCTTATACTTTGAGTGGTGCAATGATGTCCATGGACCTAGGTGCCATGTTCTTATACGTAGAGTGGTGCAATGATGTCCATGGACCTAGGTGCCATGTTCTTATACGTAGAGTGGTGCAATGATGTCCATGGACCTAGGTGCCATGTTCTTATAAGTAGAGTGGTGCAATGATGTCCATGGACCTAGGTGCCATGTTCTTATACGTAGAGTGGTGCAATGATGTCCATGGACCTAGGTGCCATGTTCTTATATGTAGAGTGGTGCAATGATGTCCATGGACCTAGGTGCCATGTTCTTATATGTAGAGTGGTGCAATGATGTCCATGGACCTAGGTGCCATGTTCTTATAGAGTGGTGCAATGATGTCCATGGACCTAGGTGCCATGTTCTTATACATAGAATGGTGCAATGACGTCCATGGACCTACGTGCCATGTTCTTATACGTAGAGTGGTGCAATGATGTCCATGGACCTAGGTGCCATGTTCTTATATATAGAGTGGTGCAATGATGTCCATGGACCTAGGTGCCATGTTCTTATATGAAGAGTGGTGCAATGATGTCCATGGCCGTAGGTGCCGTGTTCTTATACGTAGAGTGGTGCAATGATGTCCATGGACCTAGGTGCCATGTTCTTATACGTAGAGTGGTGCAATGATGTCCATGGACCTAGGTGCCATGTTCTTATACGTAGAGTGGTGCAATGACGTCCATGGACCTTGGTGCCATGTTCTTATACGTAGAGTGGTGCAATGATGTCCAAGGATCTAGGTGCCATGTTCTTATAGAGTGGTGCAATGATGTCCATGTCCATGGACCTAGGTGCCATGTTCTTATATAGAGTGGTGCAATGATGTCCATGGACCTAGGTGCCATGTTCTTATACGTAGTGAGTTGCAATGATGTCCATGGACCTAGGTGCCATGTTCTTATAAGTAGAGTGGTGCAATGACGTCCATGGACCTAGGTGCCATGTTGTTATACATTGAGAGGTGCAATGATGTCCATTTACCTAGCTGCCATGTTCTTATACGTCGAGTGGTGCAATGATGTCCATAGACCTAGGTGCCATGTTCTTATATATAGAGTGGTGCAATGATGTCCATGGACCTAGGTGCCATGTTCTTATACGTAGAGTGGTGCAATGATGTCCATGGCCGTAGGTGCCATGTTCTTATACGTAGAGTGGTGCAATGATGTCCATGGACCTAGGTGCCATGTTCTTATACGTAGAGTGGTGCTATGACCTCCATGGACCTAGGTGCCATGTTCTTATATGTTGAGTGGTGCAAGGATGTCCATGGACCTAGGTGCCATGTTCTTATACGTAGAGTGGTGCAATGATGTCCATGGACCTAGGTGCCATGTTCTTATATGTAGAGTGGTGCAATGATGTCCATGGACCTAGGACCTAGGTGCCATGTTCTTTTACGTAGGGTGGTGCAATGATGTCCACGGACCTAGGTGCCATGTTCTTATATGTAAGTGGTGCAATGATGTCCATGGACCTAGGTGCCATGTTCTTATACGTAGAGTGGTGCAATGATGTCCATGGACCTAGGTGTCATGTTCTTATATGTAGAGCCGTGCAATGATGTCCATGAACCTTGGTGCCATGTTCTTATAGAGTGGTGCAATGATGTCCACGGACCTAGGTGCCATGTTCTTATATGTAGAGTGGTGCAGTGATGTCCATGGACCTAGGTGCCATGTTCTTATACGTAGAGTGGTGCAATGATGTCCATGGACCTAGGTGCCATGTTCTTATATGTAGAGTGGTGCAATGATGTCCATGGACCTAGGTGCCATGTTCTTATACGTAGAGTGGTGCAATGATGTCCATGGACCTAGGTGCCATGTTCTTATACGGAGTGGTGCAATGATGTCCATGGGCCTAGGTGCCATTTTCTTATACGTAGAGTGGTGCAATGATGTCCATGAACCTAGGTGCCTTGTTCTTATACATAGAGTGGTGCAATGATGTCCATGGACCTAGGTGTCATGTTCTTATACGTAGAGTGGTGCAATGATGTTCATGGACCTAGGTGCCATGTTCTTATCGTAGTGGTGCAATGATGTCCACGGACCTAGGTGCCATGTTCTTATATGTAGAGTGGTGCAATGATGTCCATGGACCTAGGTGCCATGTTCTTATATGTAGAGTGGTGCAATGATGTCCATGGACCTAGGTGCCATGTTCTTATGTAGAGTGGTGCAATGATGTCCATGGACCTAGGTGCCATGTTCTTATCGTAGAGTGGTGCAATGATGTCCATGGACCTAGGTGCCATGTTCTTATATGAGAGTGGTGCAATGATGTCCATGGACCTAGGTGCCATGTTCTTATACGTGAGTGGTGCAATGATGTCCATGGACCTAGGTGCCATGTTCTTATATGTAGAGTGGTGCAATGATGTCCATGGACCTAGGTGCCATGTTCTTATACGTAGAGTGGTGCAATGATGTCCATGGACCTAGGTGCCATGTTCTTATATGTAGAGTGGTGCAATGATGTCCATGGACCTAGGTGCCATGTTCTTATACGTAGAGTGGTGCAATGATGTCCATGGACCTAGGTGCCATGTTCTTATACGTAGAGTGGTGCAATGATGTCCATGGACCTAGGTGCCATGTTCTTATACGTAGAGTGGTGCAATGATGTCCATGGACCTAGGTGCCATGTTCTTATACGTAGAGTGGTGCAATGATGTCCATGGACCTAGGTGCCATGTTCTTATACTGAGTGGTGCAATGATGTCCATGGGCCTAGGTGCCATTTTCTTATACGTAGAGTGTTGCAATGACGTCCATGGACCTAGGTGCCATGTTCTTATACGGAGAGTGGTGCAATGATGTCCATGGACCTAGGTGCCATGTTCTTATACGTAGAGTGGCAATGATGTCCATGGACCTAGGTGCCATGTTCTTATAATGAGTGGTGCAATGATGTCCATGGACCTAGGTGCCATGTTCTTATATGAGTGGTGCAATGATGTCCACGGACTGAGGTGCCATCTCCTTATACGTGGAGTGGTGCAGTGATGTCCATGGACCTGGGTGCCATGTTCTTATCGTAGAGTGGTGCAATGATGTCCATGGACCTAGGTGCCATGTTCTTATACGTAGAGTGGTGCAATGACGTCCATGGACCTAGGTGCCATGTTCTTATCGTAGAGTGGTGCAATGATGTCCATGGACCTAGGTGCCATGTTCTTATATGTAGAGTGGTGCAATGATATCCATGGACCTAGGTGCCATGTTATATGAGAGTGGTGCAATGATGTCCATGGACCTAGGTGCCATGTTCTTATATGAGAGTGGTGCAATGATGTCCATGGACCTAGGTGCCATGTTCTTATACGTAGAGTGGTGCAATGATGTCCATGGACCTAGGTGCCATGTTCTTATATGTAGAGTGGTGTAATGATGTCCATGTCCATGGACCTAGGTGCCATGTTCTTATCGTGAAGTGGTGCAATGATGTCCATGGACCTAGGTGCCATGTTCTTATACATAGTGTGGTGCAATGATGTCCATGGACCTAGGTGCCATGTTCTTATATGTAGAGTGGTGCAATGACGTCCATGGACCTAGGTGCCATGTTCTTATATGTAGAGTGGTGCAATGATGTCCATGGACCTAGGTGCCATGTTCTAATATGTAGAGTGGTGCAATGATGTCCATGGACCTAGTTGCCATGTTCTTATATGTAGAGTGGTGCAACAATGTCCATGGTCCTGGTGCCATGTTCTTATATGTAGAGTGGTGCAATGACAGTAATGGACCTAGGTGCCATGTTCTTATACGTAGAGTAGTGCAATGACGTCCATGGACCTAGGTGCCATGTTCTGATATGTAGAGTGGTGCAATGATGTCCATGGACCTAGGTGCCATGTTCTTATATGTAGAGTGGTGCAATGATGTCCATGGACCTAGGTGCCATGTTCTTATACGTAGAGTGGTGCAATGATGTCCATGGACCTAGGTGCCATGTTCTTATATGTAGAGTGGTGCAATGACGTCCATGGACCTAGGTGCCATGTTCTTATATGTAGAGTGGTGCAATGATGTCCATGGACCTAGGTGCCATGTTCTTATACGTAGAGTGGTGCAATGATGTCCATGGACCTAGGTGCCATGTTCTTATATGTAGAGTGGTGCAATGATGTCCATGGACCTAGGTGCCATGTTCTTATATGTAGAGTGGTGCAATGATGTCCATGGACCTAGGTGCCATGTTCTTATGGAGTGGTGCAATGACATCCATGGACCTAGGTGCCATGTTCTTATATGTAGAGTGGTGCAATGATGTCCATGGACCTAGGTGCCATGTTCTTAAATGTAGAGTGGTGCAATGACGTCCATGGACCTACATGCCATGTTTTAATATGTAGAGTGGTGCAATGATGTCCATGGACCTAGGTGCCATGTCCTTATATGTAGAGTGGTGCAATGATGTCCATGGACCTAGGTGACATGTTCTTATACGTAGAGTGGTGCAAAGATGTCCATGGACCTAGGTGCCATGTTCTTATCGTGAGAGTGGTGCAATGATGTCCATGGACCTAGGTGCCATGTTCTTATCGTAGAGTGGTGCAATGATGTCCATGGACCTAGGTGCCATGTTCTTATATGAAGAGTGGTGCAATGACGTCCATGGACCTAGGTGCCATGTTCTTATATTTAGAGTGGTGCAGTGACGTCCATGGACCTTGGTGCCATGTTCTAATACGTAGAGTGGTGCAATCATGTCCAAGGACCTAGGTGCCATGTTCTTATATGTAGAGTGGTGCAATGACTTCCATAGACCTAGGTGCCATGTTCTTATAATGAGTGGTGCAATGATGTCCATGGACCTAGGTGCCATGTTCTTATCGTAGAGTGGTGCAATGATGTCCATGGACATAGGTGCCATGTTCTTATACGTAGAGTGGTGCAATGATGTCCATGGACCTAGGTGCCATGTTCTTATATGTAGAGTGGTGCAATGATGTCCATGGACCTAGGTGCCATGTTCTTATACGTAGAGTGGTGCAATGATGTCCATGGACCTGGGTGCCATATTCTTATACGTAGAGTGCAATGACATCCGTGGACCTAGGTGCCATGTTGTTATATGTAGAGAAGTGCAATGATGTCCATGGACCTAGGTGCCATGTTCTTATATGTAGAGTGGTGCAATGATGTCCATGGACCTAGGTGCCATGTTCTTATATGTAGAGTGGTGCAATGATGTCCATGGACCTAGGTGCCATGTTCTTATATGTAGAGTGGTGCAATGATGTCCATGGACCTAGGTGCCATGTTCTTATACGTAGAGTGGTGCAATGACATCCATGGACCTAGGTGCCATGTTCTTATATGTAGAGTGGTGCAATGATGTCCATGGACCTAGGTGCCATGTTCTTATACTTTGAGTGGTGCAATGATGTCCATGGACCTAGGTGCCATGTTCTTATACGTAGAGTGGTGCAATGATGTCCATGGACCTAGGTGCCATTTTCTTATACGCAGAGTGTTGCAATGACGTCCATGGACCTAGGTGCCATGTTCTTATATGTAGAGTGGTGCAATGACGTCCATGGACCTAGGTGCCATGTTCTTATATGTAGAGTGGTGCAATGATGTCCATGGACCTAGGTGCCATGTTCTTATATGTAGAGTGGTGCAATAATGTCCATGGACCTAGGTGCCATGTTCTTATATGTAGAGTGGTGCAATGATGTCCATGGACCTAGGTGCCATGTTCTTATATGTAGAGTGGTGCAATGATGTCCATGGACCTAGGTGCCATGTTCTTATATGTAGAGTGGTGCAATGATGTCCATGGTCCTGGGTGCCATGTTCTTATATGAAGTGGTGCAATAATGTCCATGGACCTGGGTGCCATGTTCTTATATGTAGAGTGGTGCAATGATGTCCATGGACCTAGGTGCCATGTTCTTATACGTAGAGTGGTGCAATGATGTCCATGGACCTAGGTGCCATGTTCTTATATGTAGAGTGGTGCAATGATGTCCATGGACCTAGGTGCCATGTTCTTATACGTAGAGTGGTGCAATGACGTCCTTGGTCCTAGGTGCCATGTTCTTATATGCAGTCTGGTGCAATGACGTCCATGGACGTAGGAGCCATGTTCTTATAAGTAGAGTGGTGCAATGACGTCCATGGACCTAGGTGTCATGTTCTTATACGTAGAGTGGTGCAATGATGTCCATGGACCTGGGTGCCATGTTCTTATACGTAGAGTGGTACAATGATGTCCATGGACCTAGGTGCCTTGTTCTTATACGTAGAGTGGTGCAATGATGTCCATGGACCTAGGTGCCATGTTTTAATATGTAGAGTGGTGCAATGATGTCCATGGACCTAGGTGCCATGTTTTTATACGTAGAGTGGTGCAATGATGTCCATGGACCTAGGTGCCATGTTCTTATACGTAGAGTGGTGCAATGATGTCCATGGACCTAGGTGCCATGTTCTTATACGTTGAGTGGTGCAATGATGTCCATGGACCTAGGTGCCATGTTCTTATACGTAGAGTGGTGCAATGATGTCCATGGACATAGGTGCCATATTCTTATACGTAGAGTAGTGCAATGATGTCCATGGACCTAGGTGCCATGTTCTTATATGTCGAGTGATGCAATGATGTCCATGGACCTAGGTTCCATGTTCTTATATGTAGAGTGGTGCAATGATGTCCATGGACCTGGGTGCCATGTTCTTTTATGTAGAGTGGTGCAATGATGTCCATGGACCTAGGTGCCATGTTCTTATACGTAGAGTGGTGCAATGATGTCCACGGACTTAGGTGCCATGTTCTTATACGTAGAGTGGTGCAATGATGTCCATGGACCTTGGTGCCATGTTCTTATACGTAGAGTGGTGCAATGATGTCCATGGACCTAGGTGCCATGTTCTTATACGTAGAGTGGTGCAATGATGTCCATGGACCTAGGTGCCATGTTCTTATACGTGAGTGGTGCAATGATGTCCATGGACCTAGGTGCCATGTTCTTATACGTAGAGTGGTGCAATGACGTCCATGGACCTAGGTGCCATGTTCTTATACGTAGAGTGGTGCAATGACGTCCATGGACCTAGGTGCCATGTTCTTATATGTGGAGTGGTGCAATGATGTCCATGGACCTAGGTGCCATGTTCTTATACGTAGAGTGGTGCAATGATGTCCATGGACCTGGGTGCCATGTTCTTATATGTAGAGTGGTGCAATGATGTCCATGGACCTAGGTGCCATGTTCTTATATGTAGAGTGGTGCAATGATGTCCACGGACTTAGGTGCCATGTTCTTATACGTAGAGTGGTGCAATGATGTCCATGGACCTGGGTGCCTTGTTCTTATACGTAGAGTGGTGCAATGATGTCCATGGACCTAGGTGCCATGTTCTTATATGTTGAGTGGTGCAATGATGTCCATGGACCTAGGTGCCATGTTCTTATATTAGTGGTGCAATGATGTCCATGGACCTAGGTGCCATGTTCTTATATGTAGAGTGGTGCAATGATGTCCATGGACCTAGGTGCCATGTTCTTATACGTAGAGTGGTGCAATGATGTCCATGGACCTAGGTGCCATGTTCTTATACGTAGAGTGGTGCAATGATGTCCATGGACCTAGGTGCCATGTTCTTATATGTAGAGTGGTGCAATGATGTCCATGGACCTAGGTGCCATGTTCTTATATGTAGAGTGGTGCAATGACGTCCATGGACCTAGGTGCCATGTTCTTATACGTAGAATGGTGCAATGAAGTCCATGGACCTAGGTGCCATGCTCCTATACGTAGAGTGGTGCAATGATGTCCATGGGCCTAGGTGCCATTTTCTAATATGTAGAGGTTTGCAATGACGTCCATGGACCTAGGTGCCATGTTCTTATACGTAGAGTGGTGCAATGATGTCCATGGACCTAGGTGCCATGTTCTTATATGTAGAGTGGTGCAATGATGTCCATGGACCTAGGTGCCATGTTCTTATATGTAGAGTGGTGCAATGATGTCCATGGACCTAGGTGCCATTTTCTTATACGTAGAGTGGTGCAATGATGTCCATGGACCTAGGTGCCATGTTCTTATAATGTGAAGTGGTGCAATGGCGTCCATGGACCTAGGAGCCATGTTCTTATACATAGTGGTGCAATGATGTCCATGGACCTAGGTGCCATGTTCTTATATGAATGGTGCAATGATGTCCATGGACCCAGGTGCCATGTTCTTATATAGAGTGGTGCAATGATGTCCATGGACCTAGGTGCCATGTTCTTATATAGAGTGGTGCAATGATGTCCATGGACCTAGGTGCCATGTTCTTATACGTAGAGTGGTGCAATGATGTCCATGGACCTAGGTGCCATGTTCTTATACGTAGAGTGGTGCAATGATGTCCATGGACCTAGGTGCCATGTTCTTATACATAGAGTGGTGCAATGATGTCCATGGACCTAGGTGCCATGTTCTTATACATAGAGTGGTGCAATGATGTCCATGGACCTAGGTGCCATGTTCTTATCCATGGACCTAGGTGCCATGTTCTTATACATAGAGTGGTTCAATGATGTCCATGGACCTAGGTGCCATGTTCTTATGCGTAGAGTGGTGCAATGACGTCCATGGAGCTTGGTGCCATGTTCTTATATGTAGAGTGGTGCAATGATGTCCGTTGACCTAGGTGTCATGTTCTTATACGTAGAGTGGTGCAATGACGTCCATGGATCTTGGTGCCATGTTCTTATATGTAGAGTGGTTCAATGATGTCCATGGACCTAGGTGCCATTTTCTTATATGTAGAGTTTTGCAATGATGTCCATGGACCTAGGTGCCATGTCCTTATACTTAGAGTAGTGCAATGATGTCCATGGACCTAGGTGCCATGTTCTTATACGTAGAGTAGTGCAATGATGTCCATGGACCTAGGTGCCATGTTCTTATATGTAGAGTGGTGCAATGATTTCCATGGACCTAGGTGCCATGTTCTTATAGGTAGAGTGGTGCAATGATGTCCATGGACCTAGGTGCCATGTTCTTCTATGTAGAGTGGTGCAATGATGTCCATGGACATAGGTGCCATGTTCTTTTGCGTAGAGTGGTGCAATGATGTCCATGGAACTAGGTGCCATGTTCTTGCTCCAAATGTTTTTTATTATTTTTTCAAATAATTCCATTGTATAATAATCTTAATACATTTTCTGATAAGTAAAACAGTATGATTAACTATATACAATATTTACAGTTGGCCTGAAATTAAATTATTATATTGATCAGTCTAGTCAGAGTAACATCATATTAATAAGAGATAATTTGTTCCTTTTTCTTTCACTCTCATTAAGAGTTTAAATTCAAGTTTGGTGTCTCAATAAGTGATAGTATTTTTTCCCATAGATTCTTATTCCATCATCTTTGTGCTATTCTTAGTTATTTTACTCTGTTTTCCAATAATGCAGTTTCCTTCAATATTTGCAGAAATTCTTTAAATGATGGTTCCAGATTTTATTTCCATTTTCTAGTACTACATTTTCTAGCATTTCCTAGAATGTTCTATAGTAGGTAGAGATTGCTATTATTTAATTCTAAATTCTCATTAACATTCAACAAAATTAGAGATTTACTTACTACAAATGTATCTGAGAATATGGCTTGTAAGAAATTGCTGACATCTTCCCAAAATGTTTTAACTTTAATACAATCACGAAATACATGGATCCAATCTGCTTTCCAACTCTGCAAGCATCTCCAACATGTAACATTATTAGAAGTATTACATTTTTTAATCTATTTGGAGTAAGAAAAGATCTATGCAAAAATTTCCATGTGTAAATTCTCCAAAATTGTATGTTGGATGTCAATTTAACAGAATTTAGTATTTTGGTTTTATTTTCCATGGATAAATTTATTGAATGACCTTTTGTTATATGATTCCAACATTTTTGATTGATTTTAACTTTGCAATTTATTAAAATTTTATATAATTCTGATGTCAAATTTTCCCAATTTTGATTATTGTATACTATTTCATATAAATGAGTTATAAGTGTAGGTTTATCTCTAAAAGAAGAATTGTTAATTATTCTGCATAGATCTTGTGAGTATTGCAATATACTTTGTAATAATACCCAGTCTGATGTAGAGAGATTATAAGTTTTTATTATAAGTTGACTATCCAAAATCTTATGTTCATTAATGCATTGTTTCCAGCAAATTAATTGTTTCATTTCCCAAGTAATGAAAACTGTCCTATGCATTTTGTTTGAAAAATTTCTTGTTACACTGAAAGGATATAAAAGTTCTAGCCATAACGTTATATCTGTATTAGAAGTTACAAATCTTTTAAATGAATTATACATGTCATTTAAGTATTTTAGATTAGTAGGTTTTGTTAGATTATATTGAAGGCTAGTGCAGAAGATATGCCATGGTTTATTAATATGATTGTCTATCATTAAATTCTTTAAAATGATATTTTCCTTTGAATAAATAACAGTGTGGATAGATTTCCAGTTAGAAGAATAGCACGGATCTATCCAATTTATAATTATTTAAAAAATGGAGGCTCTAATATAAGTTTCAATATCTGGGAAATTGATTCCACCTAGTTTTCATGGTCTAATGTGGTGTGTGTAAGCTATTCTGTTTTTGTTAGGATGCCAAAGAAATCTTAATAATAATGGATTTATTTATTTAAAAAATATATTTGTCTGGTATTACTGGAATAGCTTGTGCTCTATATAGGATTTTTGGAAGTAATATCAATTTTATTACATGCAATCTATCTTCAAATGTTATATATATTTTGTTCCATTTTATTATATTTTACTTTATTGCGTCTATGATTTCCCTGTAATTTATATTTAATTTTTTTTCTAAAGTTGTACTTAATGTTATACCTAGATAGTTTAAAGTGAGAGATTGTTTACCAATTATATGATTATCATTTATTTGAATATCATTTTTATTCAATATCATAAAATTTGATTTTGTTTTGTTAAAATGTAATCCTGAAATTGAATACAATTTATCAACTTGTATATCTAATTCTTTTAATGAATTTTTAGAAGTAGGTGTGATAAGAAGTATATCATCTGCAAATAACATTATTTTTGAATTATATTTATTATATAAATGTATACTCTCTATTTTGGGATTGTTTTGTATTGAGATGGCAAATATTTCAATGACTAATGCAAGTAATATGGGGGACATGGGACAACCTTGTTTTGTGCCTTTTGTCAATATTATTGATTCAGAGGTGAAAGGTCCTAATTTTATATATGCTAAATTGTTTTTATATATGTTCTTTATTAATGAAATAAAGGAGCTAGGAAACTCATAATACTCTAATATTTTAAACAAGAAATCCTAGTTTAAGGAGTCAAAAGCTTTCTCTATATCCAATGCAACTATTAAGGCTTCTTGTTTTTCTCTATTTAAACAGTCAATAATAGTTAGCATTCTTTGTATATTATCATAGGTGTGCCTATTATGTATAAACCCTGCTTGGTCTTCATTTATAATTTTTATCATAGATTTTTTTATTCTATTGATTAAAATAGCCATAAAGATTTTGTAATCATTGTTTAGATAATAGATAATAGATTAGTACTAAGCTATCTGCTCTTGAGAGCCATTTTAAGCTTAGCCAATTATGCCTTGTGAGACTCAAACCCTGCACCTTGTGTTTGTAAGGCAAACACCTTAACCATTAGGCCACCCAATGAAATTGGTCTATAGGAGCTGCATTTTGATGCATCTTTATTTTCTTTTATTATAGGAGTAATTAATGAGTATCTCCAAGATGGTGGAATGGTGTTGTGTGTTAGTATTTCTATTAAGGTTTTTTGGAAGACTGAGATTATAGATGATGGAACGATTTTGTATATTTCAGCTATAATACCATCCATTCCTGGAGCTTTATTATTTTTGCTTTCTTTGATTTTCTCTGAAATTTCTTTAGGAGTAATTTGCTTTTGAAGTTCTAATTTAAAATTTTCTGGGATTGTTTTAATCAATTTGGGTTTCAAATCTAAATTAAAGTTTTTTGCTTGAGTTCCTTCCATCTTAAGATGTTCTGTAAAATGGTACTTAAAAGCATCTAATATATCACGTATATCTGACACTTTCTTGTTCTTCCTTCCTTCATGTATAATAGTAGTAATGTTATTTCTTTTAGATTGTACTTTAACTCTTATCACCAGGTTATGCATATGTTTAGGAGAAACAGCATATGAGTTTAATTTTAATCTTTCTAGTGCTAGATTGGTTTTATGTATTAGAATTTATCTTCATAGCTATAAAGAATTTGGGGATTAATGATGTTTTTTCTCCATAGTATCCTAACTCCTCTATTTTTGGTTTTATATGATGATTGTGCTATTGTTGTATACTCATTTGGATTTCATAAATGCTTTTCATCATCTTTAAAGTGAACCTCTTGAAGAAATATTACTTGCGCTTTGTTTAATTTTAAATATTTTAGTAGGTTTGATCTTTTCTTTGGATTATTTAAACCATTTTTGTTCAGTGAGAGTAGTGTTAAGTCCTTGTTTGTTGTTGAGTTTCATGCTTGCTAATATTTATATTAATATTCGAGTACATTTTATAGTATTGTATTTGGAACAACATTCTCCTTATTTCATGTATCATAAATAAACTGAATCTCTTTTGTAATACTTTTATATTGATGTTCACTTCAGGCCATAATAAAAAAGTGTAAAATGATTTAAGTAAAATTATTTTGATTAATATAATATTTTCTTTCAACCTTCCCCCTATCACACATGGAATGATATACATTCCTAATCTGATAGACATAAACAAAATATCTACCAGATGAACCCTAGACATAAACAAAATATCTACCAGATTAACCCTCATGTTTGGTAGACAGATTTCCTCATGCTCCACTCTTGTATTCTTAGAGACCTTTGAAATTATAAACTAGTATATGTTGAATGATATTTATGGTTCTACCTGTTATATACATAGTGAAGCATATAAGTAGTTGTAGGCTATATACATATATATAAATACATTCCTTATTATGAACATTTAATAACATATCAATCATATGGCTAAGCATATTCATTTCAAATAAGTTAAACCCGACATCCAATTGCTCTAATGTCATCTTCGTTTCCCCTTCTCTCTCTCCCTTATGTATAGGAACAATTTGCAAAGACACAGATATGTATTTTATTATATGCTTTTTCCATTGAACTATTCATAGTGACTGACTGATATCAACTATTGAATCATTTCTGAATCTGATGTGATTATAGATTTTCTATATATGTACATGACAGAACTATTAACATAGTAATATATGCATCAAATGTTCAAGTTAATCATCTAATAGTAGATGATAAATAAAATCTTTTCCAAATACATATTGATTGTAATGAAATCTATTTTACATAAATACATTACGATTTAAATAATAATAAAAAAAATTCATTGAATGGTATATGCTTGCAAATTTCCCATGAATCAAGTAATTGTATTACATACACAGTTGTGATATTGTTTTTTACTAAAAAAAAAATAAAATAAAAAAAACATATTTTTTGTTAGCGCAAACATATGATAAGCTCTGCAAACTAGTTATTGTTCAAGATAATTTAATACTCATAAATTACTTACTATATCCAGTGTTTCTTTGACTATTTGGTTATATACTTCAAACCCTAGTTTATAATACGTATTAGAGTCTTACAGTTTTTAGTATTCTTTTGTATTTTCATATAATCCATAAGTTTAATACATAGATTTTACTATAGGTTAAAGAAATATTTTATAAACTTTTTATATAAGACCCATCTCATTTATTCATTCAAATGTAACAGTTTTAACTTTCTGTCAACAAAAACTATTAAACCAACTATATTTTTATTTAGGATAAGCTTACTGATTAAAAAAATATCACACTCAGAATGACCACTGAAGCACATTGTAATATTTCCTTTGTTGTGCAGCTTAGCTATGGTGCAGTAAATGAGTTTCTATGCATGACAAAAAGTAAATTAAGTTTCCAAATAAAATATATAATCATAACTAGAATCAGTTAAAAATATGTCTGTATTTGCATATGTGCACATTGTCAAATCTAGCCATGTAGATGATAAACATATTTGTGTATTGTCACTATTTTGTGCTCATCTCTATGCTTATACACATATTTTTAGATTGACACATACAGACTCATATTTCCATGTTTGAGATTTGTAGAATAAATCATTTGACTATGTTTCTCTAATTCTTTCAGAGTTAGTATACAGTGTTTTCCTGAACTGTGTAGACTTATTTCTTCCTATTGTTTAGCCTTGTCTTATCATTACTTTTATTATAAAGTACTTCATATTTATACCAACTAAATATTCTGAGTCTATCCAAGAGCTTTACAATATACAAGTCAATTCTCCTTTTGAAATACAATCTATTAAAGAGTTAAACATCAATCTAAGAGAGATTTTCAGCATGTTTATGATTGGCAGCAGACTGCTGTTATGCCTGTCACTAACTGTACATAATGTAGCCTACTTTTCTATGTCAGTGCTGTGGACAATTAAAATCATATCTGTTGTCAGTTGTAAAATATCATGTCACTGCATTTTACAGATTAACTGTCCATCAGTATTTTAAAATTGCTGGAATTTGATGTTTAAATCCACTCAACTGATTAACCATATATCCTTTGAATGTGCTATGCTAGGTGTACTGAAAGTCATAATGAGATAATAAAGTGGTAGAACAGCCCAATACACACTATAGAAATTTGATGTATATATTTTAAATACTTGTGCCAAAAATGTGTATGCATTACAGAAACAAATTGGCTAGCAGGCATTAACTGGTATGTATGACACACTGCTGCCTATTACATTACAGGATATCCCTGTCCAGTAAACAACAGTTAGAACTGGAATGCGTTTGGTCTTTAACACCTAATTATACATTGTGCTAGTCAACCATTTCATGCAAACACATGCTAGAAGGGTGGCATCTTACAGAATTATCATTTATTTTGGAATTAGCAAATACCTCATACACTAAAAAAAAAAAAAATCTGTTAATGGTCAGTCATCTGTCCTGTACTATTTTTTTAACAAGGACACACATGCACCCACAACCCCCCCCCACACACACACACATAAACAGGCATGTCAATATTTGTAATTAAAACAATGCTGAAATCTGTCACAGGGTTTTTTTTTTTAAGCAGTGCAACCGCTACAGTCAAGAAGGTGCAAACATACCTTTGAAATCAGAAGCTTTTGGAAGATAAAATAAATTCTGTACATAAGATTCGAAACATTTTCCTGACCATTTCCTGAATGTTTTGAACATTAATAATCAGCGTGTTATCAGGACTATATTAGAGGGTGCTTGTCACTTTAAGACTAACAGGAAGTGTACAGCTGTATTGACGTGAAAACTCTTGCTATCTTAACTAACAGTTTATACACTAAATCCATGCCACTCACCACTCTGTAAAAGTAACTGTTCTTATTTATATTTCTAATTTAGTGATTTAGTTTGTGTACTAGTATAGTGGTCTTTTTTCACATTGAATTTTATAATTGTTGTAGTCGATAAAGCTGAATGTGTTCACACTAATTTTTTCTTTTTCTTACTCTCTCCCTAGTAAGACTATACTGTATTCTGTCCTCTTTCTCTCTCTTTTACATCATCGTATCCTTATAGAGTGTGAGTGCAAGCTATTAGTGTTACTGTGGTGTTGAATGGTTAGAAGGATGCTATTCATGTGTTCGCAAGTGTGTTTGACTGTGAAATGAGCTCATGACTTCTTGTAAACAGCCGTTATTCATTCATACCCTCTTCAGACAGTTTGTGTAAAGAAAAAAAAAGAGAGATGATGATTTTAAACTGTAACAATGAAGTGTTCAACACCGATCAGTTATATATCTACTATATTTATATTTTTTACCGATACCTACTGCTTATTGCTTGATATCATGTAGCCACATGAAACCCGATGGTTACAAACCATCTATATGAGCTGCATGTCAGTATTTCTTAACGGAGGCACCCAGATCATTCACTGCTCTTCTCCTTCCTCTCCCCACCTCCCGTTCTCAATTCTATCCCATCAAGAAAATCTATTAATTAAAATGAGCTTTTTGAAAGAAACAATCCCTACAATACTACACATTTAAATTTGATATGAGTGTCATTGTGCTAACCACTTGACACAAGCAGCCTCATCCTGTAGTAAGTAGAGTTGAAGCATCACTGTATTAAAAAAGAAAAACAGAAGAATTATAAACAATATTATACATATTGAGACAACTAAAAAAAGTAAATGTACATACGTTTTGGTTTCAGTTTCCTTTAGTATATATTTCACTTTTTAGTAGAATCTTTGAGAGTATTTAAACTTGTTGCATTTTTTATTTCTGTTCTTTGTTTCTTCTTCTTTACATCAGTCCAGGAATTTTTTTCTTCTTGGGATCTTTTCAATGAGTTAGATGTTGACCAATCCATTTCTTCTGGAATTGTAATTATATTATTGTTCTTGATAAAAGAAGCTGCCTCATCTATGTTGTCGAAGGTTCTCATTTCATTTGAATAAAGAATCTTGATTTTTCCAGGGTATGCAAGTTGTGCTTCAATTTTGTTTTGTTTCAGGAATTTTACAAATGGCCATGCTTTCTTCCTTAAACCTAGAACTCTAGTTGAATAGTCATTATCGAATCTTATTTGGTGTTGTTTATACTTTAAAGGACTTTTCCTCCATGCTGACTTTAATATAAGTTCTGTATCAAGGTATGATAAAAACTTTATTACAATGGATCTAGGAGAAGTATTAGGAGAGGATGATATAGGTTTTCCTATGGCTCGATGAGCCCTTTCTATGCCATTTGACAGTCCTACTTTTAGGTCTAAGAATTCCGGCAACCAGGAATTTAAAAATAAAATAATGTCCTCACCCTCAGCTTTCCCCTGAAGACCAACTATTCTAATATTTGTGTGCCTTTCTCTGTTTTCTAAATCATCTATCTTGTTGATTAACCAGTTATTTTGTTGTAAGAGAAATTCACTTTGGTTCTCTTCTTCCTTCAACCTTCCATCTATATCAGAGAGAGATGTTTCAATGTCCATTATTTTTGTTTGTTGCTGCTGTAATAATTTTTTAAAGACATCTTTTTGTTTTTGGCAGTTCTCTTTTAGATTTTCAAGGTTGTCCTTAAAATTATCCATTTTCAATGACAGCTTCTGCAGTACAGAGGACATCAATTGGATTTCCTTCTTCGAGGCTGTTTCAGAGTGTGAGTTTTTTGAGTTACTCATTTCCAAATGGCTATAGTATTCTCCAGATTAATTTGACAAGAAAATATTGACAAAAAGCTTTCAAAATCAGTACACTATTAGTTCATAAGTTTATCAATAATAGTTGGATATTTTTGTTTGATGAAATTAATTATTTTCCTGTTATTTTAACTAGTTTTGTGGAGTTCTAAAAATATGCTCTACCAGTTAGCCATTCAGGCTCCGGCCCCCCTAGGTGCCATGTTCTTATACGTAGAGTGGTGCAATGACATCCACAGACCTAGGTGCCATGTTCTTATATGTACAGTGGTGCAATGACATCCATGGACCTAGGTGCCGTGTTCTTACTTATAAGCTGAGTTACATAGAATGATTTTCTTGCTACCTTAGACACACGTTGGTCAAATGCCAGTTTACTAGCTACATGAATGCCCAAATCCCTAACTACTCTGTCTACTTTTAGGTGTGTTTTACCAATGAGGTAATTTCCCTGGGAGGCCGACTTCCTTATAGGTACTATTATACATTTCTTGGCATTGAGTTTGGCATCAGTCATTTGTCTGTGTTACACCTTCCTGTAAGATGCTATTTTATTGGGGGGGTGGTGGGTTCTATGATTGTTCCTGTCTATACATATTCAGTTCTGAGACAGAATTTCATTGCATGGAATGTCAGCCTTTAGCCATTTTCCTGTGATGGCTGAGATATCACTGTCAAGGTAGATGATATGGTCCAGCAACAGAGGCAGTTTTGTTTGCCACTACAGACATTAATATGTGCAAGTTTTTTGTGATAATGGAGAACACTGGAGCGTGCATAAGTGCAAATCCAGAATACTAAGTGGTATGATTACACAAAGTCCACTGTGCTCTGTTATCACCTGAAACTGTTACTGCCACTAAATATGATAAAAGTAAAAAAACTTTCATTATTGCTGGGCTGATATTATTAGAACAATTCTTAACAATGAATGCATAACATGCCCTTCAAATGTGGAACAGTGAGGAACATGGACTTTTTAAGACTCCGAATGAGGAACATTCCTCATAATGAGGCCACTTGGGAGATATGATTGACAATAATGGGTTGTCTACCCATTATTTTTAGCTTTGCCCTGTTCATTGAACAAAGAAGTCAAGAGCTGTAGCTGAGGAGATATGTAGCAGCTCCTAGATGTTACACAATTGCCGTAACATTCTGAGAGCTACACAGAAACATGTTCTTAATTACCACCAGTTTTGCTACTGTAATATGTGTGCTCCAGTATTTAATGCATGCAGTTTTTTAAATGGTACAATGCAGTAATTATATGAGTGTCATTTCTTGTGATGGTCACCAATCCAATGTGGATTCTCCCGCGTAGAATGAGGGATGCCGTAGATGTGCATGTTTTGTGATGAATTTCTACCAAGGATGCATTTCTGGGTTTATGTTCTTTTTTTTTTTAAATGCATTGGTTGATTTCATAATATTGACAAAAAAAAAAAGAACAATGACATACAACTCAACATAAATTATCTATTAAGAATAGACAACAGATCACTAATCTATAATCCTATAAATTTGTTCACAGTATTTACACATCTTGCACACTTAAGGTGTTAATAAAAGTAACATTTGGATTATTGAGACAGCTTCACAATTATTTATATAAAATAAAACTGGGAAAGAAGATGTTTGAAGAAGTAATGGCGAAAGATCAACATATATGTTATTTTAAGTGAATATTCCTGTTTAAGATAAGATATTTAGTATTATCTGCCATTGTTTAATATTCTTGCAACTTTCATTTTTGTAGTGATAAGTGGAGAATAGTTTAAAAGCTTTTAAGCATTTGTTGGTGTTATCTTAACTTGTGGCTTTATCAGTGGTCGATGTTTATTGGAGTAGGAAGTGGTACGCTCCTTATGCAGGGAAGTGGGAAAGGTAAATTGTAACCGATGGTCAGAATCAGTTTCTATTCAATGCTATCCATGTGCCAAAATCACTGAGACACTGGGACTAGTGTTTTCAAAGATGGGATAATAATAACATGATTATGGCTGAGAGGAGTAGTACTTCAAGGTATGTCAAGTATATCAATGATGTCTGAATAACAGAATTGCTGCTCATGAACGAAAAGGGACAGAGCATATTGACAATTCCTGAAACCTTTCTGAATAACTTATCTTTTCAAACCTCAAGATTTTTCTAGTAAGTTATCACTCTACGATTTCAAGTGATTTGTTTCTGAGGTCTGCAAAACTGCAACTTCAAATTTCATAATGGGGCAGATCTGTGAAGTTACTGGACATGCCATTTGGAAGTACATGTATTATGGAATATGTTTTTCAGACTTTAGCATGTACACAGTGGTCAGAGGAATCTTTGCATACCACTGTCCATAAATCTTTAGTAATGGTATTATTTTTTTAAGATTTCACTGTTTGTTTTGTGATCATAATGTATATCCTTTTGTGGCAAGTCTTATAATGGTAAATATACTGAAGGAAAATCTTTGAGATCTGAGCCTGGACTCCACCAAATATAAACGGTATACTAAGCAAGACATAGCAAATCAGTTTTCCTTTGTACTTGCTTGACTTCTGCACTGGTGAGCTTAGTTTTTTGATGACTCCATTTCATGAGAGGACAACTTGTGCATAACCACCTAATGGTGTGAAATGACATTTTTAGTAGTATTTTGCATGTTAACTGTGTTAAAAAAATTATGTGAAGTTGCTGAAAACCAGTGCAAGGCATAAGCCTGCTTCACAACGAGGAAGTAAGTCCTCTGAGGTTTAGTGCGCTGTAATACTAAACCTGAAAGTTCCAGTCTCAGTTGTCAATCAACATGCCTTAGGAATGTGATATAACTCATTTCACTGAAGTATCTAAGAATTTGGTTTGACACGCTATATTGAAAAAATAGTTATGAGTTGTGAAACCACAATTTCTTTCACTTCTAAAAAATAAGCAGACAGTTATTATGCCCATGAGATAGTAGATGTAGACATTATGACATTTTAAGTTGCTATTTAAGCTGTTAGAAAATGTTAGTATTATAAAGCTGCATTCATAAAACGCAAGGCATTCTATTAACCTTTTTAAATTTCAATTTTTCATGTTTTTTTTTTCACTACAGGTAGGTTATGTCAATGCACTCATGAAGAGATATGTCAGGAAGTATTCAGCTCACACACGTTAATTTTGAAATAAAATTTGGAATAAAGCATTATGACTGGTTGATAATTAAAGCTGCAAGGCAGATATATTCGGAATATGGAGACAGAAAAAAAATAGGGCAAGATCATGGAGTGAAATTCCCAGCGGAATGTATATTTAAATTCTTTTCACATTTATTTCTACAGTATTTTTCTGAAAACTAGACTGCCTTTCAATTAAAGTGAAATAAAAATACAGTTGTAATTCATATAAGCATGTAGGCATATGAACATGTAGGTGCAAAAAATAGAACTGAGTTCAAACCTTTTCATTTTGTTAAGCTGCTTTCATATAATCCAGAACACAACAATGTATGACAAACAGTTAAAACATGCAGTACCTTACCTTTGTACCACGCAAGGTGAATGCTAGCTTCATGGTGCATGGTACGCAACACCCTGTACAAGGGTAAAATAGACTTTCAGTATGTAACTTGCAACTACTACCTAAAATAGCAACAAATGTTTTATCTTTGTCGACCTAATAAACTGAAATACAATTCATGTACACAAATGGTAATAGCATAACCCATTTCTTCAAAGCAACTCAACTGTCTATATTTACACAGAATGTCCAGTTTTTTGTCCCATAGTTTTAGTTTATCCTCATAAAATTTGTGGTTTTGTGGCAAATTGCTGAGGATTAAAGTCACTAAATAATGACATACATTTGCATTTTAGAGTTCAAATCCCTCAGAAAAATATGTTATTACAAATCTTGTTATTCTAGCAATTTTTAAGTTTTCAAGTTTATAAGAGCATTTTTTAAAATGTGCCCCTAATTTTGGACCTTTGAACCCCCCCCCCCATTATTTTAGGTATTGTCAAGATTTCTAGTGCTAAGAGGTTAAAATGGATTGCTTCTAGTTTTGTTCCTGATTTGAAGTTTCATGTGAACTTTAAAGAACTTCAGACAAAAAGCTTACATTTTCAGTGTCTTGGGTGGCTTTCTGACCAGTCTGTCCTTCAGGTCTTGAAATAGTCTTAGAAAGGACATTGGCTGAAACAAAGCAAAATGCATAAGGCAGTTCTACTTTTTCATTGCTTTGC